>NC_037676.1:71696569-71996569 GCF_003255815.1 Theropithecus gelada
AGAGAGATGAGAAAGCACATTAATTTTCAGGGCATATAGGAAGAGTTTGGGAACCGCCTGAATATTTATAAATTGAAAGTGCATTAATTTTCAAGGGCATATAGCAAGACTTTGGGAACTGACTGAATATTTGTATATTGCTAACATGAACTTTAAGCTAATTTATATTTTTAAATCTTGCATGAATAACATAGAAAACACAGAGTGTCCTAGTCACTTTGGATTCCTGGTGTCTGGAAACTATGAAAACTCCCAACTCCTGGAATCAGCCTAACTGGGGAGCAGGATGTCATAAATGTGGTTATCTTTGGGACGAGTGTCAGAAGCCTGATTGATGTGTACTCTAACTAAATTATGCAGTACTAAATATGTCACAAGAAGTCTCAGAGTTTGTTCCCTTGCTTAGTGATAAGGTCGATTCTAATTGGGGATAGCTCAAGATTTTCTCTTCAGTCTTTCCACTCGCCTTCCTGCCTCACCCACCATCCCTACCCTCTACCCTCCTTGCAGTGCCTCTTCCATGCTAGCTCCAATACCCTCATCATGAGTTAGGAATTTCTTCTCTGAGGAATAACGGGCAAGTATTTTTCATTTTTAAAACTACACCTATTAAACCAGTTAAATCTTCAGCAGAAGAATCTCAGATAACAGAGAGAAGTCAACCATGCTAAGAGTTTGCTGTTAAGATCAGCTTTCTGTTAAGATCAGTCCTCTGAATTTCCACTTTATAACTCTCAAATCATATAGAATTCCAAGGTTGTTTTTCTATTTTTGTTTTGAGATGGAGTCTCACTCTGCCGCCCACGATGGAGTGCAGTGCTGCGATGTCAGCTCACTGCAACCTCTGCCTCCCGGGTTCAAGCAATTCTCATGCCTCAGCCTCCCAAGTAGCTGAGATTACAGGGATGCATCACCATGCTTGGCTAATTTTGTATTTTTAGTTGAGATGGGGTTTCACTATGTTGGCCAGGCAGGTCTCGAACTCCTGACCTCAAGTGATCCACCCACCTCAGCCTCCCAAAGTGCTGGGATTATAGACATGAGCCATCATACCCAGCCAGAATTCCAAGGTTTTCACAGCGATTGTCAGGGCTTCAAATTCAGAGACTTCGAGTGTGGATGAGAAGAAGCACTGGCAAATTTCAAACACCAAATGTCCCTTCGTTAAAGACTAAGCAGTCTTTTTCTCTCTCCCCTAGAAGGTTGGGCTTCTATTTTGAGTTTGATATTATATTGAATTCATTTTAATGAGGTTCAAACAGCCCTCATTAATATAGAGCCCAGTGTGTTTGTCTATTTAATTCTATATTTATCTCCTGATTGATTTCCTGCCATGCAGCCATGGCTATCTATGACAAAGGGACTCTAACTCTTTGAGCTTAATGTCTGATAATCATGGTTACGTAATACACTAAAGAGTAGCTAACAGTAGCATTTAAGCCAATAATAAAATATACTAAGTTGTCCTTTTAAAGATTTTGCTTTCCAAGTTTACAAAATACAAATACTTGATTGATGTTTTTGTTGTAAAACATCAGAAAATATGGATTTGGAAGCTTCTTCCTTTGTGAGCTCTCCGTGTGTGGGACATTTGGAACTTTATGCCAGCAGATGCCCTGAGAGGGCTTTTCTCTAAAAATAAATGTCTCTTGAATTCAAGTCTACTAATTTATTTGATTTTAATTTACCACCTCCAAAAAAAAAAATACCCTCCATTTATTCACATGACTCTTTCTAGAAAATATTTCATCCAGCTGGCACAGTGGCTCACATCTGCAATCCTAGCACTTTGGGAGGCTGAGGCGGGCGGACCACTTGAGATCAGAAGTTAGCCTGGCCAACATGGCAAAACCCCTTCTCTACTACAAATACAAAAATTAGCCTGGCGTGGTGGCGCATGCCTGTAGTCCTAGCTACTTGGGAGGCTGAGGCAGGAGAATCGCTTGAACCCTGGAGGCGGCAGTTGCAGTAAGCCCATAGCGCCACGGCACTCCAGCCTGGGCGACAGAGCAACTCTGTCTCAAAACAAAAAGAAAAAAATTATGATTGACTTCATGCTCAAATGCTAAAGTATGCCTTACTAAGTCCATCAAGATACTTTAAAAATTGCGTCTTAGGTATATTTTCTTTTGGGAAAGCAATTTTTTAAAAATTTGGTCAATAAAGGAGACTATGAAAAATGAAGTATTTTCCTTAGGAAAATAAGCAACTTGAATTCATATCCTAGGTGATATTGGCAGAGTAATAAAAGTGGTAGGTAGAGTACCATATCAAAAATGTTTAACTTATTTCCACAAATCATTGACTGAAGGAGTCTCCTCTGTTGCCCAGGCTGGAGTGCAGTGGCGCCATCTCGGTGAACTTGCAACGATCACCTCCCAGGTTCAAGTGATTCTTCTGCCTCAGCCTCCCGACAGCTGGGATTACAGGCGCGCCACCACGCCCGGCTAAATTTTTTTTATATTTTTGGTAGAGATGGGGTTTCACCGTGTTGGCCAGGGTGGTCCCCATCTTCTGACCTTGTGATCCACCTACCTAAGCCTCCCTAAGTGCTGGGATTACAGGTATGAGCCACTGGACCCAGCAACAAATCATTTAAAAAATATTTCTGAGAAAAAAATTAAAGCTGTAGACACTGTTTCTAAAAAATGCTGTAACCCTTTATATTTACCCTTTGGCTACTGTTTTGTTTTGTTTTGTTTTGTCTTTTGAAATGGAGTCTTGCTCTTTTGCCCAGAGCCTCCCAGGTTCATGCCATTCTCCCGCCTCAGCTTCCCGAGTAGCTGGGAAAACAGATGCTTACCACCATACCCGGCTAATTTTTTGTATTTTTAGTAGAGAGGGGTTTCACCGTGTTGGCCAGGATGGTCTCAATCTCCTAACCTCGTGATCCACCCACCTGGGCCTCCCAAAGTGCTGGGATTACAGGCGTAAGCCACCGCGCCCTGCCCCTTTTGGCTACTTTTAAATCTAATTTCTAATCCCATAGTTGAGTTCACAGTGGTTTAAACAGATATCAAACATATTTTAGGTATTAGAACTCATGGTATTGTCCTGAGAAAGTAACAGAGGTCAACTTAAATTCCCTTGTGATTAATTAAAGGAGTTAGAAATGAGTAAGACTGCCACGGGGATATTTGCCTTATTTTTAAAAATCAAATACAGGTAGCTAATAGGCCCTGCAAAAGATGTAGAGGTTTTGAGAAATGAAAGGCAACCAAGACCCCAATGTAGGGATCTCAAGGATAAATAGATAGGCTTTCCTTTCTCAATGCTATGTAATATCACCTAAGCACCTGCTGGGTCCAAGCATTCCATTTTCACTGGGCTGGTGTGGTGCAGAAAAGAGACCTGTCCCATTGAATGCAAGACACAGATATTTATAGGAAAATTCTTCTTTAGCATTCACTTGGGTCTCTCATTTCAGAGCAAAAATGGGGAGTTATTTCTGCAATTTGCAGAAATCTCTCCCTTTTACTTTATAATCATGCAAGTAACATGAGGCCAGTTAGGCTGTAGTAAAGTAATAGAGACTTTTGATGATGACTTTACCACCTTAAAATTTTTATAAACAGGAATTAGAGAGTTTAAGAAAGGACACATTCATTAGTGATATAAACTCTGAAAGTAGGAGCTCAATTTCAGGCTCGGCTTCTTGCCAGATGTTTGACCTTAAGTAAAGCACTTTATATTTCTAAGCCTCAGTTCTCTTGTCTATAAAATACAGATCATATTAAGACCTTCCTTATTGGAGTATTGTGACAGTTAATGAAATTAACTTGGGTAAATACATTTAAAAAATCTCATTCACAGTGAGAGTTCCAAAATTCTTAGCTATTATTATTTTTATTATGGTAAAAATTTGGAAGAAGAAACAGTTATTTTGGGGGGATATGCCGGGGAATAAGTTCGTCAAGAACAACAAACAGTATCTTTATAATCCATTAAAAGCTATGCCAATGTTTGCAAGGTTTCCTTCAGCAACAGAAAATTAATACACTTAAAAAGTAAAATCCAAAAAGTTCTTTTAGAGAATAGATGTTTTAGATTAATTCTTTTGTTTTCAAAATAAGTAAGAACCATGGTAATGAACCTCAAAGGTGTATTATCTTAGAGTTTCTGGCTTTAATATTGTAACTGATGACATTAAAGGCTAATTAAACCATGAATTAAAAATCTGCATTGATTCAAAGCAGAGGGGAAATAAACTACTTCAACTTTAGCTTCTGACATATTTACACTTGAAATCAAAGCTTTTGTTAAGTTAAACTAGAGAGAGCTATTTAACATAAGAAAGAGTTAACACTCGCTTAGGGGTGCCCTGTTTTTTAAGTTTGTTGGAAAATACTTGACAAATCTGTCTGTAAAAGCAACTGCAAAAATATTGTCACTGCCCTTTTGACAGTCTGAAAATATCATGATTGTCAAAATAATAAGCAAACTACGTTTTATAACTATCAAGAGAAAAATATCAGTTTTCTATAAAGTTTTTTTTTGGCATATCCTAGTGTGCGATGACTGACTACCATACAGATAGGTTAATAATGTCAGTATGTAGGATATCTCCCTAAAAGAATCTAACAAAATCCAAGCTTTCATTTAGGTTGCAGAAATATATCAGCCTACTGAGTAAGTAACCAAACATTGCGGCTGACTTAAAGAACATCTTCTATCCATGGAAATGAACATTTTTTAAATGTCTGTAAGCCCTGGTTTCTTGGTAAAGACAGTAATAGTAGTAAGTTTGAGTGGGCAGCTGTTTTCCATCTGTTACTCAGAAATTTTTACACAAGTACTTACTTCCCGGTAGTGTTGAGTGAGTACTAGACCTGTATTACCTTCCTTAAAAAGAGAAAGGAACGTGTGTCAAGGGACTGTATTCTGCTTCTGAAGAGCTATGTACTTAGCAAGTAGTTTACTCAGAAGTAAGAGCCTACAGCAAGCTGATTTCAAAAGTTACTTAATCTTTTTAGACAAGCTGAACATGTCATTCCAGAGGCAGCACATGTAAATTCTCCCAAGACAAGCAACCCACTAACATTGGAAACTTTTGTAGAAGATCTATCACGTAAATGCATCGTGCTAAATTCTAGAGAGAAAGGATGCAAAGATAATAAGACACAGTTTCTGCTCCCAAAAAGTTTTAAGGTTTTAAAATAAATTGGCCTTGAGGTCTAAAAGAAAGAAACTTTTCCCTCTCCTCTTTTTCTTTCACTAACAGTTTTTTGTTTGTGTTTTTTAAGAGTATTTCCTTTGCCCTTTGTATCCATCTTTCTATTATCTTCTGCTGTGTTGGTTCAATGATAATGATTTTGCTGCTAAAGTTTTTATTTCTTCAACTCATCTGAGACTTAGCTTTACATTAAAAAATTTCAAATAAATGTCAGAAAAGTAGTGTTACTTTTTAAAACTCAATCCTGGTTGAGGGGCAATATGCCATTGTTAATTTCCCAAACATTAGGTAAATAAGTAGGTCATGTTCCTGCCCTATATTCTAATTGTTAGCAAGAGAAATTCTCAGTTCAGGATGAGATGTTTGTCTCTTCCAAAATCTATATAGCATTAATCTCATTGAGATACCCCAAAATCTCAAATCTCAAATGTTGAAAAAAATACATGAAAGTAAGAAAGGGAAGTGATGTATCCCCCTGGGATCTACTCTACTTTTTACAATAAAACGCGGCTATAAGAAAAAAAATCACATTATCTAATAATTATCAAGTAAAGTTCTGTTGTGTTTATTATTATGTCTGCCTAACAATTCTCATGCCTTTTAAGCACTCTGATGGCTTAAAAGAAGAAATACTAGCTAAAGACATAAAAAAGAAGAAATACTGCATATCTAAAGGTATTTTGTGCATCTAAATTCACACTGACTTCTCAAATTATGTAGCGCCAAGAAAACATAACTACTCCAGTTTAAGAGAGTCTTTGTCGTTCTGAATATTGTTTCTAATGAAAGTACATGTTATTATTGAGAGGCTATAAGAGCTAATGGATTAAATCTTGGGGTGTATTCCCAATTCCACCAACGACTTGGATGTTACCCTTATGCCTTCCTGGGCCTCACTTTGCTCCTCTCTAAAATAAAGAAATTTGATTTTGTCTATTATTCCTTCCAAACGCAAAATTCTACTGCGTTTCTGAGACATGCATGATACTCATGGCTGCATTCAGTTTTCCACTTTCATTCATACTACTCACCTTAACCAGGGAATGTATTTATTGCAAATGAAAGGTAATTATTTGACTCATTAGGTTTAGGGTATATACATGTCAAATACCCTCAACCTTACCTCCAGGAATATCAAACCAAACCTTGAGTTCCTACTGCTGAAATTCACAATTTCCTCTTACTTGGTATCTGTATGTTCTATTATGTCTCATAAATTTTAATTATCTGGTAAAATGAAGCCTGAAGCCCAATGCCCCAAACACTAATTTCTGCAAATACGGATTCAGAATAGGTTTCTAAAAATTTTACTATCCTATTTCTCACAATTCTATTGAATCTATTATCTTTCATTAAATTATTCTGTGTGTGGGTCACTGTTTTGTCCTAAGTGATTTACTACCCAACCTTGCCCTCCTAAAATTATTTACAATGCAGCTACACAACCCTTTTCAGCATGCTTTAGGCTTGTACTTCCTGGAGGGAACTTCACTTCAGGGACAAAACTATTCATCTGCTATGAACACTACCACTAGCTCCAGTGCCACCTCCCATGTAGCTATGCAGTCACTGCAAACATGAGCAAGCCTAAAGCTTGCTGCATCGCATGTGAATTCATTTAACAAGCAATAATTTCCCTTTTCTTTCTGATAATGACTTGGTTCCATGTAAATAAAGGCCATAAAGTTTAGTTGGAAGAGAATAAGAGAATATCGGAAGTTGTGTAGCCTGGAGTAATTTAGATATGCAGGATGTTCCAAGTTACAAGATTTATTGTGTATCTACAGACACTTTATGATACAAATGGCAATGAGCTAATAGTTATACATGCTTCTGGTGTCATGGAACTCTAGATGTCATTTGTCATTTATTTAAAGGACAAAACCTAAGGAAGTCAGGTTAGGTTTAGGAATCATCAAAAAAAAAAAAAAAAGAATGTGTCAGTATAAGGAGTATCACAGGTTCCTATATCCTATCAGATATAATAATGGTGATCAGAACTTTTTCTTTTCTATTTCTAATATTTAGATTACAGATGAGCTCAGAAGCCAACCTCAGAAACTATTTTAAGAATAAAACATTCCATCATTGCAATTGAAGGAATCTTATTTGCAATCATTATTTGCATGTTGGAAAAAATTGTGGTAGCAGAGGTGATACAAAAAGGAGAAATCTAATGCTACCATTTTGACTTACTTTTACCAAGATTAAACATGGCCATCACAACTTCCTAAACTGTGGGCATCTTCCCAGTTCTTATAAGTAAGGATGGTTTACCTCAAAGTAACACTGAATTAAAAGTGAGTTGTGTCCAAAGAGCTAAAGTCAGCACAAATTATAAAAGCCCATGGCTTACTGAGTTCTCACAATTTCAAGCATTTGCCTAAGGCCTTCGCCACTCACTTCTTCCTTACTCACACTAGCTGACTTCTGGGGGAATCCAGCAGCATCGCCGGCCCCCATCGGCACGGTGGCACAGAGCAGCCTGCAACCACTAAGATGCTGGGAGTCCCTGTCACCTCCCTCCCCAGCAAGTGTGTGGAGGGGCCAGCTCTCTCCGCCTCCCTGATCATTTGTTTACTGTGCTCAAGTTGGGATTCTTGGCCAACAGGCAGCTCAAGGGGGAAAGAACCACCGTGTCTTAAGTGCATTAAATCTTCATATTAGCCCCCTGGCTTGGTAAACCTTTATGTTGGCTTTGTTCTCTTTTTTTCAAGCATGACAAACAAGTGGTTTTTCTTTTTCACTTTAATGATTCTTTAAACAAAAAGGGGTAGTTTAGGGCTTTCTCCGAGGCTGATAGGTGTTTCTGTTTAATGAGGTTTTTATTATACTGTATTGGCTTCCCTGAAAAGAAATTACGAGCAGCAAACAGCTGATAATAGAACAAGACTGGAAGAAACAATAACCAAGAGGGGGAAAAAATTAGTGTGGCAGCAGATGCACGCGTTGTAGCTGGGGGATTAAATGCCACTTCCATTCTCCCTTGGCCACCATTGTGCAAGTAATAAAGTGAATGTGGGCACTTATGTGCCAGTTATGTGTGTGCAAAAGATATGGATATAGATATAGACTCAGCTAAACTACCATCTGTGGAGGAAGAAGGCTGGTGAGTTCAGTCTAGACAAAGATGAGTGAAGCTCAGAGTGCGGGGTTTACAAGGGCTGGTCGGTTACCATGGAAACTAATTGGCGCTAATAAGTAAAGGGACATTTTAACTGTGGGAACAGAATAGGAGGGGCTATTTTTCAATATCACCATTACCTACAATTAATCTTTCATTTTAGGAGTGTCCTTACTTAATTCTTATGGTGAAGCGCTTCACTCTGTGCACAACCTCACGCGGCTCAATGTACTTGAAAATCCGGCATCTCATCTTTTAGAATGTGCTGTATTTTAGGTTTAGATCTTTCAAGACAGAATCAATTTCACTTTTTTTTTTTTTTTTTTCTTAAAAAGTAAACTGTTTGCAGATGGCAAGGAGAAAGGAAGGGAGGTAATGGAAAATTCTTAACTTCTAAACTGACACTCCACTGAGCACTAAAGCAGGCTACAGAGAGAAGGGGAGCTGGGACCTTATCCTGCAGCACCAGCTTCAGGTTTTTGTTTGAGTTGATTTTCCCTAACAAAAGCATTTCAGAACAACAAGGAAAAATGTGTCTCTGCGGGCTCACTCTTACAATACTTTCCAAAGGTAGCATTTCCAGCTACTGCAGAAGCAAGTGTTAAGATCACAGCAAACAGCCACATCTATTGCATCCTTGTATTTTTTATTTTAAAGCAAGTATTAAATCCTGTAAATAGCTGAAGTTATCAATAAAAGAGAAGCAGTGACTGAGTTTCAATGAAAAGATCTACAATTTAATAATAGAATAAAGTGTCTGTGTTAAAAAGCACTTCAAACAATATGTAGGTCAGAACCAGGGCCATTTGGGAACCCCTCATAGACGGTGTGTTGCAAGCACAGGGTTGATAAAGCTTCTTGATTCGACATCTGTACAGTTTCTTAGGTTTTACTTTTGTAACTCAATTTACAGTTTAAGAGAATGCGAACTACCTTAATAATGTCTCTGGGGTCTTCAAAATCTATGCAGTTGAGCTAATCCAGATTTCCAGACATGGGTCTGGATGGATTAACCCCCCTCCCACCAAAACAGGAAAAAAAAATACCTTACAATAATTGGCACTATTAAAAATTTTATGATGCCGAAGGGAAGGGAGAGCCCTGTTGTGCCATTTGCCATTGTTGAAAATGTTTGTGTTGATTATGTATCTGGACTTAGCTGATTAGGAGTAGTTTAGTGAATACACAATATATTGTGAAACAGACACCTCATAATCACTTCTGAGAAGCAATTGAGCAAATGAATCAGGACTCTAACTTCTGATTCTTTTTTCCCCTCCTTCTTCTTTATAACCCAATTATAAGAAAAAATGCACTGCGGAAAAATTAGTTTTCTAATTTTGTACTTCAGAAAATTGCACCAGGGATAATTTTTAAGTATCTTAATATAATACCACACAAAAAAATTCTGGAAAAACACAAGCTAGTCAAGTCAATGTTGCTAGAAACTGAAATAATTCTCCTTGTGATACTAGCACTCCACGTATTAGATAACTATTTATAGTCTAAATTTTAAGGCATTAGGCAAGTTTAAGTGTTTTTTTGTTTTGTTTTGTTTTTAAACAATCCCCCTTCCAGTTCAAAGAAATTCAAAAGATGCAATACTTAAAATATTGGCTTCCCACAGACACTGTCAGGGAGTTGGTAGTATTTAAAATTCCTATTTTCTCTTTCAGTTTATCAAAATTCCTTAGATGTCTGATGGAATTTTTGAAATTGTCAGATTTGTGGCAATTAATTGATTTCCAGATATCTTCTTAAAGTACTGTAACAAGTACAGCCATTTTCTGGTTCAGACGGCTGTCAAAGTACTTAGTTTTATAAAACAGTTCAGAAAACCAAAAAAAAAAAAAAAAAGATCACATAAGAAGGAGATATTGAAATGACCAAATTTTGAAAACATTTCAAAGAAAAATTGTTAATGAGCTGTTTGAGCTATATGGGCATTATAAGTGCAATTAACTAGAAGCCAATAAAAATAATCAATGGCAGAGTGCAGTCCTCTGGTACCAAAGTGCTTTTACAAAGAGATGTCTGTGAAAGCAGCAAGTGATTTAAAAAGCCACCTTTATCTATGGGAGCGCGTGCTATTTTACATGAGTAGAAACGAAAATGATTTTCATTGACTATTTCTGAAGTTCAGCCTGTGGCAAACAGTGAAGAGCTGTGTGTGGGAATAGGGAAGTTTCTGCTCTTAGCTGCGCCCCCACCCCCTCCCTGCCAGGAATGTTGGAGGCAGCCACGATCTAATCAAAGGAAGGTAGGAGTTTAGATTTCAAAATGTAGATGTCACATTTCAGTGCAAACTACTCCTACATTAACCCTTTATCAGCAAGTCAAGATGAGTCTTTTATCTCCTATGGAAGGGAAAACCTCTTGCTGAGAAGATGGCCCTTCCGTAGATGGGCAGTAAAAAATTTTTAGGGTTTCTTTGCCTCCCACTGAGGGTCCCCATCATCCCAGGGGGAGCACGAGGAGTTGTGAAAAGTAACGCGCAACTGGCCATCGGAATAATTCATTCCCTCCACCTTCTCTGTAGCACCTCCCACTTCTCCTCTTTTTATAGCAGTCCTTTCTCTCCGAAAATCTCAGGTTACTTGACTGGGAGTTCTCAGACCTCCAGTTTCAGCCCTGCCCTCAGCCTCCAATCCGTAAGAGACACCCAGCCCCAGCAATTGGATTGGGCAGCCCGTCTTGACACACCACTGTGCTGAGTGCTTGAGGACGTGTTTCAACAGATGGTTGGGGTTAGTGTGTGTCATCACATTCGAGTGGGGATTAAGAGAAGGAAGGCTGCCTTGCTGGAGCTGTGTGGTCTTCTCCAAGTGAGAGTCGTAGGCAATAGAACTACTTTGCTTTTGGAGGAAAAGGAGGAATTCATTTTCAGCAGACACAAGAAAAGCAGTTTTTTTTTCAGGTAAAGTAAAAGACGTTGAATGCTTCTCTCTCCGTCTCTCTTTTAGCATAGTTTTGAATGGAATGCTAGCACGGCACACTTGTCAAAGCCAGTTGTTGCTGTCCTATCAATGCTGCTATTGTACGGCTGACAGATGACAGTGAGCATAGCTTGATGCTTGGCTGTCTTTGTAGAACTAACACTCCTCATGCCTTGCTTTTGAAGGTGTAGCTAAGAAAATATCTTTGGGAGCCGCGTTTGTACCTTTTCATATGCCCGTTGTATACTCAAAACAGGAGCTATAACTTGCTTGTAAAGAGTAGATAAGGCTGAGAAAGGATTTATTTTAGCTTTCAAAATTAAAATCCACTTTCAAACTGTTGCATTTTACTGCTCAATTTATAAAGATTCTTTGAAGGGTCTATTACTGAGTTGCTAGCAGAGATGGAAATGCTTTCTTCACCAATTTGTGCAAGGTAGATTATGTCTGACTTATGACAGAGCAAAGGGTATTTTAAAATGCTTTTGGAGATTGACTCTAAAGTTTGGAAACTCCTTAAGAGAAGGGGCTACCCTCTGAACAGCCGCTAGGTCGGCTTTAAAACTAAAATGCTTAGAGCTGGAAGAAAAGCAGAGGAGGAAGAAGGAAAATGCTCTTTAACATAGCCCTCTTGCAGCTGCAGGGAAAGCAGATGGAGGTAATTGATTTGCAGATCTGTTTGTGAAAGTTTTACAAGTCATGGAAAACTAAAGTAGCATCTCTGTAATGGATCATTAAGAGTCACTACATTTATAGGTTTTAGACCGGCTAAGTGAAGTGTTAATTAAACGTAAATAGATTTTCAGGTTTGGTTATAAACAGGCAAACAAAAAGGATTTAATTATAAACTAGTCATTGGAAATTAATAGTCATCTGGTGCCTGAGCAACATAAAATGAGTTGTCATCATATATGTGAGTAGCTGTAACGGCTCTACCAAAAGCACCCACCAAAATTGAATTGGACTATTTATAAATATAACAAGGGAGTGTATATGCTATGTTTAATTTGTGGTATAAAAAAAAGCCTTTCAATTCAGGCTCTGTTTTCACAGGGATCAAAACATAAAATTTTTAATTTTCCAAATTTTCTAGCAAGATAGGTGAGCCAATGAGACCTTTGCTGCCCCAATATACTTGCCCTCCGATAGCAACATTCATATACCCGTGGTATGCAGAGATTTGGGCTCTTTCACATTTGGCAGAGAAACCCAGCATTATCCTTACCCTTTGCAGGTGAGAGATTCTATGAATAATATTGTATATAAGCTGTTCTGAAATAAGAGCTGTTTAGTAGGTTGAAGAACAGGATTTATGGCTAGTGCTTTGTGATTTTAGTATTCAATTGCATAAAGATGCCTGTAAAATTATGTTTCAAGTTGCATTATACACACTTTTGCAACCATGCAGTTAATTTTTTTAAATCCTTTTTTTAAAAAAGTTAAGACTAAAACAATATTTTAATATGATCTTTCATTTTTATTCAGAATGTTCCCCAGTTATACTCTCAAACTTCTCCTTCAATGAGAAATTGTCCTCATAAATACCCAGACAGTTATTCTGACTGAGTATTATCTGATTCCCAATATTACATCACCAAAATAGAACCAAGTTCATAAGCTGAAGTCTTTTGGAATTCCAGTCATTCCATTTTGACTTTACAATGGAAATGGGGTTTAAAAAAATAAAGACAGAAAGGCAAACTAATATCTTGTGTCGTATCAAGATTAGAACTACATGGACGGCATATAGCATGCATGGTGCTAACTACCAATGCCGTGTTTCACTACTGCAGAGATATTTCACAAGAAAGTCAAGTTCCTCCTCACAGATCGGATTTTCCTCCCTGCGATGTGGTGTGATGGCTTCTAACAGAGGCAAAGTGCTGTTTAGCAACAGGTACCCCACCAGCATACATCCCTAATGCTGCAGACCGATCACAGGGCTACCTGGACAGGACTGTGGCAATATGGGACAATTCCCCTGAAACAACAGTTGTACACAGGATTAGGCAGGATGGAAACAAGAAAGGAAGTGTGGAGAGATAATAAATTCACACCTTGAAACGGTAGTGGTGTTTTTGTCCCCCTAACAGGATAATGTGAAGCTACTTCATGAACTGAAAGGGCTCACTTAAAACACAGTGCCCGCAGGGCAATCCCAGCTTCTTGTCAAAATCAAAATCTATTGTCCCAGATGGTAAACATGCAGAGACACATTTATGGTGACTTCTACATACCTCAGTTTGACATTTGGTTTCTTCCTGACAGCACTTGTGCTGGTAATACACATGAAGTTCCCATCAGCATTCCGCCAGCTGTGAAAGTGTTTGAGCACACGGGATATCCCTTTCAGAGAAGCAAAAAATAACGGAGGTCGAGGAGATCTGAAATGTGCACTCGGTGTACATTAAGGTGACAGATCTTAGATGTGAAAAGTGATCTGAAAGCTTGATTTGTGAAAGTGACAAAATTCATTTTTATGGTGGTGTGCAATACCAAAATACATTAGTCCAGGTATTGACTGAATCCATGGTAGGTTATGAGTGGGAACCTCCATCAGGAAACTAGAAGGGTTCTACTCTGTTTTCCTTCTAAGAAAATGTAAGTGACTTCATGCAGATTGTTGTAGCCATTTCCATCATAATAGTAGAGACAAGTGGCAAGTGGGACATTTCCTATTTCCTTCCCTAATTATGTATCCATATTGGAAAGATGAGAGGTTTGGTTCTTTTGTGTTTTATATTGAAAATTAGTTTATTCTTTAAAAATCCTAGGACCGGGCACAGTGGCTCACGCCTGTAATCCCAACATTTTGGGAGGCCAAGGCTGGTGGATCACCTGAGATCAGGAATTCAAGTCCAGCCTGGCCAAGATGGGGAAACCCCATCTCTACTAAAAATGCAAAAATTAGCCAGGCATGGTGATGGGTACCTGTAATCCCAGCTACTTGGGAGTCTGAGGCAGGAGAATTGCTTGAACCCAAAAGGCGGAGGTTGCAGTGAGCCGAGATCACGTCATTGCACTCTAGCCTGGGCAACAAGAATGAAACTTCAGTCTCAAAAAAAAAAAAAAAAATCCATAAAGCAAGATTTCTGATACTGAGCTGTATATATCACCACATAGATGAGGCCAACCAAAGGGTAAGCTCAGGACATCTGTAGCCCCCGCCCCTCCCCCGCCCCCGTGCGGTATTTTTGTGTGGAAAGCATGAAGTACATTTAAGGGGATTAAAATTTTTAAAACTGGACTCTAAATAGATGCTTACTTTTATCATTATTGACTTTGGGGAGGAGGAGGCTCATGTATGAAATTAAGTCTATGATCATGTGGTAAATTCACCTTTTATTTAGATTAGATCCATGAAAACTTTTGAGAAGAGGTATCTTATTGGAAAAATATTTCCTGAAATATATTTCCTATTTAAAACATTTTTTATCTATGTTAATATCCTGAGGAGATGGGGAATTCTCCTGTTAGCCTTTTTTTTTCCTCTCTCATATTTCCCTCTCCCCTATAGCCAATCTGTCATCAAATTCTGTGAGTCCTTCCTTTAAAATGTCTCCCACATGTGGCCCACAGCTACCATCCCAGCGCAGTGATCATCTCACATGTGGGTCATTGCAGCAGCCTCCTAAATGGTCCACTTGCCTCCATTTCCCTCTTCTGTCTACTACTGCAGACTCAGCTTCCTAAAATGCCACTTTCATCAAAGCATTTCTAGTCTGAATTACTACCCACAAAATGAATTTCAGTCCTATTCTAATATTCTGGCCTTCTGTTATTTGGCCCGAACTTTCCAACCATTTCTCCCTACCAAATCCCCACAACCTCAGAAGTGTACCCTTCCTTCCAGCTAAAGCGGCCAGCACAGCATCTCCACTTGCTAGTCTTTTCTTTCAGCCCTAACCACTCTAGCTTTCTATCTTGTCTTTAAAATGAGACTTTGTCATCATGTGCACGGTTCCTTCTAAGTCTATATTCATAAGCCTGTGTGTAAAATGCCCCACTCAGTTCATCCTTATCACCTCTATATATTCATCCTTCAAAGTTTCAGCCTAAGTTCCACCTCCTTCGAGAAGCTTCCCCGACCACTACCTCTTCCCGCAATGCTTTTCTTCCCTTCATGATAGTTTGCTTATTTATTCCTTGACTTCTCAGGGAGGGTGACAGGAACTGGCCCGGTCCACTTTAATGACCCACAGAAGACCCTAAAAAGTGTGCTTACTAAACTCACCAGGACATTCAAACACTCAAGGCACTTCCCCTTCTAGAGTTACCCCACTTTAGAGCCATTCACTGGCTCCACTAGCTTCCTCCCCACCCAGGACAGGAAACTAAAAAAAAAAAAAAAAAAAAAAAAGAAACTCAGTAGGTTTTATTTAGGGGAACCTTAGGGAAAATGGTCGTAAGGCAGAAAGTAAAATAATTGCCCCAGATTAAGTTTGACTATTATATGAAAAATCCCCATCAAGTTCAGCTTGAACTGTAGTAGAAATTAAGTGTATTGGCTGTTGCTCTATCGTAAAATCCCAAATATGGCTTTGGAGCAGGAGAGTATGGGCTCTGGGTTCAAACAGACCTGTGTTCTAATCCAGGGACTGCCTCTCTAGCTGTGTGGCCTTGGACAGGGAACTGACCCATTCTGAGATTCAGCTCCTTCCTCTGTAAAATGCAGATAGGAGTACTTATCTTGGGAACATTGTAAAGAAAACACATAAATCAGCTAGTTCAGTGCATATCCAGTATTGTGTGTTCAATAAATGGAAGTGAGAGGGGGTTGATTGGTGCATACATAGATCCAGACCTAGGATGCAGGAATAACAATCATTCAACTGTGTCAGTCATTAATCCTACGTATTCATGATGTGCCTTCCTTTAGCATTTTCCTCTGCCCCCAAAGGCAGGGGAATAAGGAAAAGAGGGAGAGAGCAAGGGAGAGAAAGTGAGAGTAAGAGAGAGAGAGAGAGAGAGAGAGAGAAGGAGGGAAGTGCTCTTGGCATTTAGGGATTTGGAGCAACTGAGCTAATGGCTGTGTAGGGACAGTAGTGACAGTTAAATACACATTGAGGGAGGAATGAAGCATGAAGCCCTGGGTCCTGCACCAAGGACAATGAAGAGCAGGCCTTGGGCCACCGTGCTGTTGGAGAACAAAGGACCCTCTCTGTGGACCCCAGCAGGGATTTGGATTCACTAAGGGTCATGTACTTCCCTTCTTTCCTCCTGGCTCACCAGCTAGAAAGAAATATTAATAAAAACTTGACAAAACACTATAGAGAGTCAGATCAAGCTTCCAGAAGTAATTGATAAAGCAAGATACCATTTGGACTTCACCTCCAAGCCAAATTTAACAAAAAAACTGAAAGCAATCAGTTTGAGCCCCTTACCATTCCCAAACTCTGCACCCATCATCAAACATTGAACCTTCTATTTGTGCCTTTTCCCTGGAAGGGCAGCTGACTGCAAAATTCTCTAACAAGGCACTGAGTGCCACTTAGCAAATATGTCCTTAGACATTGGATATTCAGTTCTAGCTTTCTGATCATCTGGTCTGCACCTGCTCTCCGTCAGGAAGAGGAAAGAAACTGGAACTGCCAGGGATGGTGGGCAAGGCAGTATTTCTGGCGATCCCTCCCTCTGCCTAGCAAACATAACTATCAAATTTTCAAAGAGAGGAGTTAACAATTACGTTTGACACCATCTTCAGTTGTAGCCACTAAGCTGGTTCTCCTTTGCCCTCTAAATATGTCATCCATGTACTCCTGCACAATAGTGCATTAAACTTCTTAAATTTTAATTTAATTTAATTTTTTGAGACAATGTCTTACTGTCTCATCCAGGCTGGAGGGCAACTGCAAGATCATAGCTCACTGCAGCCTCCATCTTCTGGGCTCAAGTGATCCTCCTGCCTCAGCCTCGTGAGTAGCTAGGACTGTCGGCATGCACCACCATACCCAGCTATTTTTTATTTTTAATTTTTTAGAGACTGGGTCTCACTATGGTGCCCAGTCTGGTCTCAAACTCCTAGCCTCAAGTGATCCTCCCACCTCAGCCTCCCAAAGTGCTGGTATTACAGGTGTAAGCAACCATACCGGCCCTAAGCCACTTTTAATTTTAAAGAAAAAAAAAAATGCAGGTCTTCACTTTACCTTCAAAGGTAAAATTTTTCTTATGCTGTTTTGTTTTTGTTTTTGCTTACTACACAAATGCAAACCTATAGGAAACTATGTCTACATTTTCTAAAATATGAATCTAAGGGACTTGGACATGCTACTGTTTAACTGTTGTGGGTGAGATTAATACTAAATCTCTGTGCTGAATAAATGAACAGACACACTGTGTTTCTCGATCAAAGATTTTTTTTTTTTTTTTTTTTTTTTTTTTTGAGACGGAGTCTCGCTCTGTCGCCCAGGCTGGAGTGCAATGACTGGATCTCAGCTCACTGCAAGCTCCGCCTCCCGGGTTCACGCCATTCTCCTGCCTCAGCCTCCCGAGTAGCTGGGACTACAGGCGCCCGCCACCTCGCCTGGCTAGTTTTTTGTATTTTTTTAGTAGAGACGGGGTTTCACCGTGTTAGCCAGGATGGTCTTGATCTCCTGACCTTGTGATCCGCCCGTCTCGGCCTCCCAAAGTGCTGGGATTACAGGCTTGAGCCACCGCGCCCAGCTCGATCAAAGATTTTAATTGTAAAAGGTAGACTCCCTCAAAATCAATCTAGAAATTTGGGTCACACTAATCAAATTCTAAAATAAAGTTAGAAGGCTGGTGATGGGAGTGGAGTTTGGAACTGGCAAGAGTCCATGTGGCTCTTGTTGAATATAAACTAGAAAAGATTCTAAAGCTGGATGGACAATCAATTCATGAGCAGGCCTAGACATTTCATAAAACAGTATCCTTGTAAGATGGGGATTTGTCTTATTACATATCCAATCACATTATAAAACGGTAACAATTGAATTGTCTGTTCTTAAGCAACGAACTCTGATGCAGCTTCATCTACTGTCACGTAATTTTACTCTAGCTCTTCTTTGTTTTGCTCTTTTCTTTTTTTGTTGGCGTTGACCAAATCTTCAACTGAACTACAAACTGCTGTAGCCAGATACTAGTTCTGTTGTTAGAATTAACAGAAACTCTGAACTAATTTTTTATTTTTTCCTATGGTCTTTCCAATCAGTAAATAGGATTACTAATACATGCAACTTTTTCCACTTCATAATATGCAAAGAATTTCTGAGACACGTTTGTTTTAAGAACTCAGGAAAATCTCCTTGTATTCCTTTGATGACAGAGGCTCACAGATTATTCAGTCTAAGTGTCTTCCCATTTTTCTGAACAATATTGGCACATTTAGCCCATTCTTAAAAATCAAAATGGAAATCTGAAATACAAACAGTTCTGCTTATTGTCCAGTTTTTTGGTATGGTGTTACAGGCAACATCTGCTATATTAATTTAAAGTAAAACTAAAGGTTACACAATTAAAAGATATTAGCTATACCAGAATTATGGTGGGAAAAGATTAATTGCATTCCAAAGTACATTTGTTGATAAGTTAATTTAGAAGTGTGCACCTGTAGATATTATCTTCAAACTCCTATTACAAATATGCCTTTGCATCCCAATCACCTTTCTATCATATAACATGTGTTCTGAATAGACTTCCTGCCAATTTAAAGTTTCACCCTTAACCTTCACCTGCCAATAATCAATCTTCTCCTGAATAGAATGTCCCTGTAAACAGATGTGCCTTACCGTGCATCCAGAAATTCTTGAAACCAGCTTTTAACTTTCATCTTGTAAAAAGTGCACCCCAGAAAAGACAGGGGTGTTCTCCTTTTTTTCTCCATGTTCTCCTTTTTTTCTCCTACAAATCATGTTCTCCTTCTTTTCTTCTGAGAACTTTATGCTGGTAAAAGAAAAGAAAGTTTTCCGAATATAACAGATAAATAAAAGCATAGGACGTGTAATATTTTTTACTTGGGATGCCTAGAGGCTTTACATGTGTTATCGTGTTCTTTTTCATATGTGATATTTAGATTTCATAAAGGAGATTTATGGTATGGACCCGATATCAAACAGATTAAATCTCTTTATTTTACTTTGACTCAGTTTCCTTCTCTGTAAAATGGAGTTATGCTTATCACAAAAGTTTGTTATAAAGATTAAATGAGATAATAAAATAAGATGCTTAACACAGAATATAGAACAGAGAAACTGCACAAACACAAAACACAAGAGCGGCATTTTTGTTCCCAGATGGCAAAAGAAAAGGCTTGAGCTGAGGCTTGGTGATAAAGTGAGTATGTCCTTTTCAAATAAAAATAGCACTTTTTAATCTAATGATCTGTATGACACAATTTGGAAATATAATGAAGGGGGCCACTTGGCAAAGAAGAGAAAGAGGAAGAGGGAGGGAAAGAAGATAGAGGCAAAGAATAGAAAAAAAGGAACAGAAGAGGAGAGAAAGCATTGTGATCCTCTCTTGCCTCTGCTCTGTGCCTTGCTATAATAAGCATTTCATGTCATAGCTAAGTCAGGCCAGATTCTAGAGTGTCCTAATACATCAGGTAGAGAGGTCGGACTTGATAGCTAAACAGATGCCTAGGAAGTTCAAGCAGTAGGTTTTTAAAGAATGAGGAGAGATTAAGGAAAAACGAGAGTGACAGTGAGTGAGCAGAGTCAGAGAGAGAAAGAGAGAGGGGAATAACGAGACAATTGATCCCCAAAGTCCAAATAAATTTTTTAAAGTGTTGTCTAGTCCCATTGATGCAGTGAGAATAAGGAAAGGATGAATATAAGAAACATTGTGAAGAAATAAATAACAATAATACAACTTGGTGATTAGTCAAATAGAGGACAAAAGAGAGAAAAATACTGAGGTATCAAGCCCAGGACACAGGGAAATGGTGGCTCAACCTAAAGCTACTGAAAGTGGAATTTCATTCGGCAACACCATATGTTTCCAAAGTGACAATGGTCATTATGGAACAAACGTTTATCTGTTATCTGTAAACAGACTACACTCGATAGAACTTTATAATGCAGACATAGGTAAATATATGTGTATATCAATGTTTAATAATATATGTGCTGCCGAAGCGAGCACTCAATGTTTAATAATATAATTTAAACAGATCTTATTTTCTGATCATTGGTGGGCATTAGACAGAATACACAACTGTGATTTTTATAAGGCATACGCTGCCTTAGATTAAAAAAAAATCTTTTCTCAGATTAAGAAAATGGTTGGCCAAGTAACAATCTAGCATTTCTATAACTTAGGGGAAGTTATGGATATTCAGGTCAAAACACTCAACTACCTCTGCATAACACCTATAATTCTCTTCTTTTGACTAAGAGACTGCTAGTGGGGAGGAACATTAAATTTTAAAAGTCTAGAGTCAAGAAGAGATGAAATATTTAAGTTGCCTATGCGCACAAACCTTCATTTTCTACCTTGGAGGAGGCTGATTGACATCCTTTCACAGAATGTACCAATGATTTATTTACAAATGAAATACACATTCCCTTATTCACTACAAAGACAAATCATCCTTAATTTTATGATTTGGGAAAGGTTTCTGCATTCCCCTGCCTTTCTTTCTATCCCCTCTTGTTTTATCCTTTTTTATTTTATTTTATTTGTTTCAACCACTTCCTCTTCAAAATAAGAGAGCCATTCTCTAGTCGAGTCTTCCTACTAAATCAATGGGCAGTTTTCAGGATTAAGCATAGGTTTCTTAGAAGTAGAAGATTGTGTTTGCCATTTCAAACTCTTGCCTTATATGTGGAGGCTGCATGACTGAAAGAATACAGAGCTTAAGTCAGCAAAATCTGGAACTGAAATGTAGCCCCGTTACTGAAAATTTGTGGGAATAGCATTGACCCTGGAGACTTGACAGCATTTTGGTTCCTCAAAAGAGACTTCGTTCTCATTCAAGTTTTTAATGAAGTCTTTGGCCTGTTCTATTTCACCCAACTGAGTTTTCTGAACCATATTCCCTAGTTCCCCTGGAAGAAACGCCAGCCTAAGTATCAGCACCTGTAGTCTATTTCTCACTCATGGTTGCCAGACATGAGGGATTAATTGACATAAGCCAGTTTATATTTAGAAGCCATTAATGGCTAACAACTGAATTGTTGAGACATCCAGTGCAACGAACCAGAGAGAAAAGAATAATACACAAGTGCCATAGTTAGATCAATAAACATCATCTTCAGCAAGCACAAACATTGGGCTTAGCTGCCAAACTTAAAACTAGGTCTCTTCATCTAGTACCCACTTAAGTCAATGGGCCAGGGTCCTGGTATAGAGGTTAGGGACTGAAACATGAGTTGATGTTTCCAAACTTCTTAAGTTTGGATTGTCTAAGTTCAAATTTCAATTCAAGATTCTACTCCTACCTGTTACGCTTTTAGATCTTAGAGGTACAAAGACTTCTGGAATTGGAGAAATTTGGTCCTTCTAAGAAAAGAAAAATGAGTAAGTAGAGAAGTCAGAAAAAAGAATACAATGAGTCAAAACAGGTTCCGTCATAGAGAGTCACTTTACCTTTTTGACATAAAAATCAGTACAGAAAACATAGGGAAAAATAAGCTATATGAAAAACTTCATGTACAGCAATTGTTATTCTCATTAGCCATTCTCCTACAAAAATAGCTGTCTATTCATCTAACATTCTGGTAAACTACTACAGTAGTCTCAGAAGTAAAATTACAGGTGTTCCTACAATTGCTTCTACCATTGTCATAACCCCTTTGGAAGCTTAGAATACTCCACTTAACTTCCTCATCTGCTTCAGGCAAATCATGTTTCGTGTTGGGTAAATAATATTAAAATGTATATTTTATTATTTCCTTGGTAACTTTTCAAGTCTGAAAAACCAATTAAGCACACTATTAGCAATGAAATAAAATTTGCTGAAAAAGACAATAGTGTTGGAGCTAGGAAAAAGAGGCAAGGTGGTACAGTGGAAGGACATTAGAAATCTGGATGCCAGAACTTGGCTACTATTAATAGTGTGATTTTGAGCAAATTAGTTAACCCTTCAGGAGCATGCCATTATCTCTTTACCTGCATTCTGCCATTCCCTTCACCTAGATGACATTATTCTCCTTTACTGGCAAACTCTGCTCTTCCTGTTAAGACAAGCTTAAATAAATAAAGCATTCTCCTTTGTTGTTTGTTTTTTTTGAGAAAGTGTCTCATTCTGTCACTCAGGCAGGGTGCAGTGGTGTGACCATGGCTCACTGCAGTGTTGACCTCCTGGGCTTAATTGATCCTCCCACCTCAGCCTCCCAAGTAGCTGGGACCTCAAGCACACACCAAGCCCGGCCAACTTTTTTCCTATTTTCTGTAGAGATGGGGTCTCCCTATGTTGCCCAACTGGTCTCAAACCCCTGGGCTAAAGCAATCCTCCTGCCTCAGCCTTCTAAAGTGCTGGGATTACAGGTATGAGCCACTGCACCCAGCCTAAGCATTCTCCTTGAAACTAAAAAGAATGGTTGGAGGAAAGAGGAAGGACTTCAATCCAGTTTTGCATCACCTCATGCATCTAAAATAAGCTCTGTACCTTATCTCTTTCTTATCTCCACTCGTCTTACCTACTGCCATTAAACTCAAGATCTTATTTCTACACTGTTTCATCATATCATTCCACTACCCTAAAACACCTGTCTCCCAATTTTCTGCAGCATCCAGTCTAAATAAAGGACCAGCAATTAAGAACCTCCATTATCTTTTCCACGATAACCATTCCACTCCCCCTATACACTTTCTGCTCTTTCCTAAAGTGGTTCAACATGTCCTGAATTTACATCTTTACTTCTGCTACAAGGCACGTGCTCACACTGTTTTCTGGGCTAGGACTGCATCATGGTTCTGCATGTTCAAATTCCACCCATCTTTGAAAAGAAAGACTCAAGCCTCATTACCTCCATGGAACTTTCTTTTCCTAACTCTTCCAACCATCAATAATCTCTCTCTCATCTGTGCTCTCTTTCCACTTAAAATCTTGTCATATAATTTTAGCTCTTAATTATGTACAATTTTGCATTTATTCTTACTCTCATCATTTTTTAAAATTGCCTTCTCTCTCTTATATTTCGAGAAACAGTAAGACAAGTTGAGTTTCAAGCCCCTGCATCTATCAAGCATAGCTTCAAGGTGGTAGAGCCAGTACATCCTAAAGGCCTTCATTACACATTCACAGTTAGAATGATCAAGGACTACTGGGATAGAACATTATATTTTAGTCATTGAGAATTTTAGGAAACTAATCAGCAGCACATTCACAACTACCCCGGGCATTCTTTTGACAATGTGGAAGGCACTATCTCGGGCACTGATTCTCTGGCTCAGATTTTTTGTTTCCATCTTCTGCCCACATCACTCTCCAGGGCTGCATTTGCGCCAGCTGGATTCCATCCAGAAACAGATTCAAATAGACAATAGGCCAACTAGAATTCCCATCTTCCTTGATTAGATGTGAAATTGTATAGCTGGGTGTCATTCACATGCCAGCCACTCAGGATTCTATGTTATCAATTAATTTCTCTTGAGAGCTGAACTGAAGAGATTGTGACAATTCTGTTTTCAAGGACCTGTAAAATTACAGCTAGAGCAGATTTTCATGGATAGTGCTAGATATATAGGCCTGTCCACTATCTGCCACATAGCATAAATTAAAACACCCTGTTAATTTCACAGTAAATCGTGTTGGGTTTTTTTTTTTTCTGCAGTGGGTATGGATTGGAAAAATTTTTTCTAGGAATGGCATTCTCATTTGTAGGACAATTAGCAACTGAGGTAAAAGGTTTTAAATTACTTGGAAGAAAGAAGAAATTATTGCACACTGTCAAAACTACTGAATCTTATTTGCTGTTGTTGCTTCAATCACTTAGAATTTGCAGTGGATTTTCCAGGAAAGGAGATCATAGAAACACAGAATGTTGGAAGCATACCTCCAACAATCTAAGCAGAATCTAAGCAGAATGTTGGAGGCATACCTTAGAGATAATCTAAGCAGAACCTCTCATTTTACATCTGAGGAAACAAGAGGACTGGGTTTGTTGGCAGACCTGCCTACAATCACAAAACTCATTTTTTTTTTTTTTTTTTTTTTTTTTTTTGAGATGGAGTCTCGTTCTGTCACCCAGGCTGGAGTGCAGTGGCGCGATCTCAGGTCACTGCAAGCTCCGCCGCCTCCCGGGTTCACGCTATTCTCCTGCCTCAACAAAACTCATTCTTACCAGGCAGAGTTCTAAACCCAAGCTTTATATTTTTAAAAAGTACGAGTCAGTAAATTCTACTGGGACAAAAATGAGTTCATGTGTCCACTTTACATCAGGACCCAACAAGGAGAAGAGATGAGTCCAGCTCCCTTTTTGACCACGGACTTTCTTGCTGAGGGCTACCGTGAGTGATCAGGCAGTGTAAATGATGACTGGGACTGGAACAAATACAAGAAAAAGCATTTTTTTTTCCAGATGTACTCCTTATGGAAAATCTGTTCTAATGGAGATCACCAAGCACTGTTGCTATGGATGATCTGTGAAAATATGCAGCTTTATCATAGAGAAACTTCCTTGTAAATGCATTTTTTAACATATGTTTAAAGAATACACTATCCACTGTTGACGATGACAATATCAACCATCACGACTTCAAAACAATTTTCACTTGCACTAAATCACTGGAACTTGTAATATTTGGGTAAGGAGAGCAGTATGTCATTTCTGTACACCAGAAAACTGAATCTGAGGGACAGCATGCCATTTGCCTGAGTCTAAACACCTGAGTGAGGTAATTAGTGTTAGAACTCATGTCTCCTGGATCCCACTTCACTGCCCAATACTTCAAATGATTTCACATATACCATATTTTGTCAATATTAGGGACACCTATTGCATTAGAACCGTTGAACTGTCCCCTCAGTAATGTCACCTTACTGGGAAATAAACATTTGAATACCTCCTCAGGTACTGAAACTTTCCCAGGAGAAGTCTATGAGCAATATTCTTCATAGCTTAATGAATTACATGACTGTATATACAATTATGCATCTATATAATTTCCATTTGAAACTGATTTATTTGTAAAAGAAGTAACAGTAGTCATTATTGTATTATAAATGTATTTCCTAGTCATAACTTCCATTTTTTATTTTGTACTATAAGGAATAACAATTTAATAACTCAAAATAAAAGGATTAATTTAGAATATCCTAAGTATGGTTTTGACTCTTTAAAAAAGTTTTGTTTTTCAGAGATGTTCTAGATTTTCTTTTTGATGTCGTAAATATCTCCAAAAAGCCATTATGATTTCCAGAGCAATGAAAGAAATAAGTCATAGGAAAAAGAGCATTTTCGTTCATATTTTTAGGTTATTGGTCATATTTCAATCCACTGGAAAATGTGATTGCAAATCTGGTTAGAATTATAAAAATATCAGGCTTACCAGTATTACAACTTCTTATGAAAGTGTGAATTCTGTTGAGAATGTGAAGATAAAGTGGCAGAATAATTATCTTTTTTTATAGCTAAATTTTATGATAGTGAATGCTGTTGAAAAAGGGATTCTATGAAAGTTATTTTTTGATCTGTAAGAATATTTTGTTCATACTGTTTTCCTTTTCTTAAATTTCCAACTTTTATTTTAAGTTTAGGGATGCATGAGCAGGATGTGCAGGCTTGTTACATAGGTAAATAGGTAAACGTGTGCCATGGTGGTTTGCTGCACAGTTCACACCATCACCCAGTTATTAAGCCAAGATTCCATTAGCCATTCTTCCTGATGCTTTTCCTCCTCCCAACCACCCACCCTACGACAGGACCCAGTGTGTGTTGCTCCCTGCCATCGTGTCCATGTGTTCTCATCATTCAGCTCCCACTTATAAGTGAGAACATGCAGTATTTGGTTTTCTCTTCCTGAGTTAGTTTGCTAAGGCTAATGGCCTCCAGCTCCATCCACGTCCCTGCAAAGGACATGGTCTCTTTCTTTTTTATGTTCATACTATTTTCAGCTAAGCCTATACATTAAACACTTCTATAAAACAATGCTTCCCTATTTCCTTTTTGTATCTCAGTTGTTGTTTATAATGAAAATAAAGTATGCCATTTTCACTACTCAAAGAGAAGACCAGAAGAAATAAAGCTGAGCTCTTACTAAACTCTTAACAGCTGTATTCTTGATCTTCCCTCAAGTAGCAACTGCTCTTTAGTTTCTGTCACCTTGCCTCAAACATGCTCATAACCTCCACCAAAAAGACCACATAAAATGGCAAACTGTTGAAATGAGAAAGAGCACCAAGAAAAGATGTAAGTCCTCGCAGGAGGAATACAACTCAAAAAGGATGACATAGAGGGTGAGGGCATCAGTCTCTTTTGCTCTCACCACTGAGAAAAATTTGGCACTATAACCGGCTTGTTATGCAAACAGATAAGGGGCTTTCTTCGTTTGCACTCTACTACCGTTTGTAAATCCTCTGAAGTTTTAAGTAATTTGATTTTCCCTATAGTTTATGAAATATACAACCTTCAATTTTTGTATAACAATTTACGCTTTTCAACATGCTTTTAAACATTTCATTTGATTTTGACAACCTATGGATCACGCCACATAACTAAGTACTTACGCCCATTTCAAAGAAATAGAAACAGAGACACACCTTAGGTGATACATGCTGAAATATTAATGTATAGTGGTATAAGATCATGATGTGTGCAGTTTACTCTCAATAGTTCAAGGGAGGAATATATATACGTACATAATTATGTATATAATATATTATACTTTATATATATATAAAATCTCTGTGTGTATATATAGAGAGAGGGGGGCAGGGGGAAGGAATGAAACTGATAAGGCAAGACATTGAGGCAAGTTGTTAACCATAAATGAATATGGGTAACTGGTATGTAAGTGTTCTTTCTACTACTCTTCCAAATTTTCTATAAGTTTGAAATTATTTTCAAATACAAATTTTTAAAAATTAATTAAGGAAAGTTAAGTAATTTGTATAAATAAACAGCTGATTAGAGGCAAAGTGAAGAACTAGGATCCAGGTCTCCTAACTGTAATCTATTTCTGTAAACTGAAAGTAATTTCCACTTAAATTATAGTCAGCCCTTCATATCCACAGTTCTACATCAATGGATTAAACCAACCTTGGATAGAAAAACTATTCAGGGTGAAAAAATACAACAATAAAAAAATACAAATTTTAAAATACAGTATAACTATTATATTTACATAGCACTTATCTTGTTTTGGGTATTATAAGTAATCTAGAGAGGATTTAAAGTATACGGGAAGATGTGTATATATTGCAAATATCATGTCATTATATATCAGGGACTTGAGCATCCCTGTGGTATCTACAGTGGGGTTCTGGAATCAATTCTCCAAGGAGACCAAGGGAGACTGTCTTTATAAATCACAATCATACGTTTTGTCAGTCAGTCATCAATAATCAGTACCATAGCTCAGGAGAAACTCATAATGATTTATTAATAACCCTTACTTATACATCATACTACTCGTTGCAAACTGTTTTCACTGACCTTATTTTAGTTATCTTCATAATGTTTCCACTGAAGTGGATTGGACAGGCATTGTGGGACCCATTTTGCAGTTGAAGAAAGAGGCTGTGAAGGTTACTTATACCATTAATGTTCACAGCTACTGAATGGCAGAGTTTAGAAGGATGCCAAGAGAGAATATTGGAAAGAGCACTGGTTCTAGAATTTAGGATTTAAATTCCAATATGCCTTCTTAGCATTCTAATGCTTTTTTATACTCCTACTGACCATACCTAAAACTTCTAGGGCTCACATTATATTTGGCGCTAGAAAAGCAACGTTCTTGCCGGCACGGTGGCTCACGCCTCACCTGTAGTCCCGGCTAATCAAGACACTGAGGCATGAGGATCACGTGCACCCTGGAGTTCCAGGCTGCGATGAGCTATGATTGTGTCCACTGCAAAAGAGTGAGACCCTGTCCCTAACAAAGCAAAAATCAAAAACATTCTCTTAAAGAACAAAACAAAATGACTGAGAAAGGTGTCTGTTTTACTTACTAATGTTATATATATAACAGTAACAGCTAAGATTTATTAAATACATACTTACCATGTACAAGTAAGTGCTGTACATACATTATCTAATATAATTTATGCAACATCTCTATGACATAGAATTCTCTTGGTCCCCAATCTTATAAGCAAGGAAATTGGCTCTGAGAGTTTGACTGACTTGGCCAAGGTTACAGACTTGCAGGGACCAAGGTTGGATATGGACCCAGAAATCTGACTCCAGACCCCCTACCATTAAATGGTCGTTATTCCACATTTTCCTTTTTTTCCTTTAAGCTCAGCTGACTTTTTAACAAATGTCTTTTCCTCATATTTAGTAATTTTTAAATTCTGAAATTAAGATCATCCTTTCTAGAAACATAGTTTATGTGGAAAAACATTTGCATGAAAAAAATAGACCTTCCTTCTTATTTGCACCCTCTTGAAAGCAGACACCACATCTTATCTGCACCAACAGTAGCTCCTGGCACACATGGAACACTCAATAAATGTTTGTTAAGTGAATGAATAATGTTCAGAGTTCTCTATTAAAAAGTTTTTACATTATCTAAAATACTTAAAGACAAGACCTAAAAATTAAGTTGGTTCAATTCACCAAATCTCAACTTTATAGTAAAGCACACAGTTTCAGTGCCAGAAAAACAAATAAATGAAAGCAGAAAATAAATTTCACTTTCAAGAAATTTTTAATTCTGCCCTTGGAAAGTCAAATTGCTCTGTGGATGTTTGAACAAATGTGGCCTTTGACTATCTGGATAACCTTTTTTAGATTATAATCTATTGTCCGCATGGCAAAAAGTTATGCCCAGGCTCACTAATATCTGCATTTCATGATTTTCCTTTTGCTATAACCAGATAGGATAAAAAAGGAGAAACAGTCAAGCAAGGACCATGGTCCCAGGACAGGAGGAGAACCACCTCCAGGATATACAGCTTGCTTTCTTCTTCTTCTTCTTCTTTTCTTTCTTTCTTTCTTCCTTTCTCTTTCTTTCTTTTTCTCTCTCTCTCTCTTTCTTCTTCTTCTTCTTCCTCCTCCTCCTCCTTTTCCTCCTCCTCCTCCTCCTCCTTCTTCTTCTTCTTCTTCTTCTTCTTCTTCTTCTTCTTCTTCTTCCTCTTCTTCTTCTCCTTCTCCTTCTTCTTCTTCTTCTTCTTCTCTTTCTTTTTCTTTTCTTCCTCCACCTCCTCCTCTTCCAGACAGGGGTCTCACTATGTTGCTTAGTCTGATCTGCAGCTCCAGAGCTCAAGCTATTGTTCTGCCTCAGCCTCCTGAGTATTTGGGACTACAGTTGCATGTCACAGCACCTGGCTACAGCCAGCTTTCCAAGGTGCCCGTCACAGTTGCCCTCTGAGCAATGACTCAAGAAGGGACCAGTTGGAGCGAAGATGGGAGCTCAAGAAAAGTGTCAGGATACACCTTGCCACCTCCTTCTTCTAACCCATGCTTCCAACCCTTCCTTTTGTGATTTCTTCCCACTCCAAAATTCCCCATAATATTTATTTGCATACATGTTCCCCAAAATAAGAATGACTAGGCATATTGAGAGGACCACATTCACCTACCTCCCTTCCCACTTTAGAATAACATCATTGTTCTATCCTGTGCATTCCAGTATAGCACACAGACATCTTAAGTGCAGAGCTTAACTTTATTGCAACATAAGGGAATTTCAGGGTAAAAACTGCATTTGCGAGGTCAATCACACATGGGCCTCAGGTTACTCACCCTGACATGGTTTAAAGCCTTATAGCAATTCCTTGTAGGTATTGCCTGTTACCACTCCCTTGGCTGCCTGTCACCCTTGCCTCAGGCTCCAGCCTTAGCCTCAGCTTCTTCTTCCTAATGCACCTGCCAGCCCAAGACATGAGTCGTTTCCAGATTCTGCAGAACGAGGCTTTTTCCTGTCTAAGTCTCAGCACATCCTTATCAGCATCTCACACAGACTTCAACCTCTGCAGTCAGCTTGTCTCCAGGGTCCTAGTCCCCACCACTGCTTCGTCTTTATCCTTTCCATCCAATGCCTTCTCCTGTGCATTCCCACACTCCTGCCCTCTGGCATGTACAGTTTCGCATTTGTAATTTATGCTTCTACCTGCTTACACTTAGAGGAAGTGACAAACCGGATTTGGCACATATCGAATTTCTTGGACTATGTTCATTTTTTTTCTGTGTCTGGAATCCACTGTTTTCCAGCAAAAACTTTCTTAAGATTTCAAACACCAATCCCAACACTCTGAGTTTACATGCTTGAATGACTGCCTGTCCCTGGGGCTGAAGTCACAACATTCAGGTTATTATTAAGGATTGTCAATCACCGTCTTTTGGGGTCCCTGTTGTTTTGCCTTCATATAATTTAATATTTATATTTAAACACAGAAACTTAGGCAACTGTCAGAGTCACTCCTCAGCTAATGCTCCCTGGAAAGGGCATATGCTTTTTGCTCACTCAAGGCAGATAATACTGAACAAGTGCTTCAGAATGTTCATGCTGTAAAAGACTCTCAGAAAAGGAAGGAGTAATTGAATGATACTGAGTCCTTACATATGCAGGACACGGCTATTTCCTTTCAGATTTTGTAATTCCTATACTAGTCATTCTAGTTCTAAGTAAAGAAAGCAGGCTTTAAAAAAAAAATCACAAACCTGCAGAGCTAGGTTTTGGACCCAAGTCAGTTTGTCTCCAAAAATTCATGCATTCTCTCAAAAGAATATAAATGCATTGTATATAAATGCTAAATAGTAAAACCCAGACATTAATTACATGGAGGCAGTTTACATTTTCCTGCAATTTACACCTTTTTTTTTTTTTCCAGACTAATTAAATTTCCTACGCTGGTAAAGTGCTTCTTCCCACAGTTTACTAGAGTTTTTGGTAAAGAGCTAAAAGAAGGTTTGCTGTGAAGCTGGCGAGGAAGAGAAGACTGAGATTCCAATAAAAACTTGTTAACTGGCGTGCAACACCGTGCCTATTAAGAGTAGAACAACTCTCCTACAGAATACACAGCCGAGTCTATACATTGCTTGTTAAGTACTGGCCCAAGTGCTCATGTCTCAGACTTGTCCCTTGGAACCATGCCCAAGCCAGCCCTGAGAGGGTTGGAACAACCCTCCCGCCCCCACAGAAAACACTGCTGGTTATTTAGAATCTAGGGCATCACAATGAACATGCCTCAGTATTTTCATAAGGTATTACTACTGTTGTTGTTCTGAAAAAGCAAGGAATGTGCGCATTTACTTAATATGTTCTTTCTTGATTTACACGTCATTGATTTTTAAATCACTTCCAGAAATTCTTAGTAAATGGTAAAAGAATTTCTCAAATAAATATGTTATCTTTTCCTCCAACAGAATGCCAGATCACTTCTTGAAAGATCATTTCCAGATTCTTCTTCAGTTCAAACTGATTTTCACAAACTTAAATCTGCACACCATAATTAGGAAGCTACTGTAGGCCAATTTATTCGGTTAATTTGCATCAGTCTAAATAATTTTTCCTGACAGATTACTTCCGTTCTAAGTACCAAGTACTTTTTAATCCTAGTCAGGTTATTGCTAAGGATAAATGATTTCACATTTCTCATAAAGATGCCTGTCATTAAGAATATTAACACAAATTCCTTCCCCTTGAATAGAAATGAGCTGTCATTTTAGCAATGTTGCTGTGTCAGCTTTTCTATTGTCAAACACAACAAATGATGGGAAAATCATTTACTCTTTAGAATTAGTCAAGTGAGGAATCCTTTGAAGTGGGGGTGCAGAGTTTCGCCTGAATTCTATAATCACGTAACAGCGAGTACTGTATGTATGTTGGTAAAATGTTGTGAAATTTAATGAGGACTATTTGTTGCCGTAAGACCTTCCAGACAGAATCTATCTCTGAAAAAGAATTCCCCACTCCTAAAATAGAGGTCTGATGAGCAACAGATGTGGTTTAAATGAACCCTTGTTCAACTGAACCAAGAATATATTGTGATCTGTATGAGGCACAATTCAGAAGAGAGGGGAGGTGGCTACAACACAGCCTCAGTGTTGAGTTTGGTTGTGGGGTTTAAATATATTTATTTATTTCATAAAGTTTCTCCCATAAGGCGCAATGCAAATGAGCTGTTAATTAATACAATCTAATGGTCAGCGGATGGTCTTCATGCTGTTTATAAAACAATTTACATTTTTATTTTGTAGTCTAAGAACGTGTGTCGAAAAGCATTTCAATGAGTAGCCATAACCTTCAGAGTGATATATGTCCTGGCAATGATTTGTGAGTTCCACAACTCAGTTTCTCCACCCATAAAGAGAAGATTAGATCGTTGTTCAAGAATGACAACTATTTAATATTTGGAAATGACTAAATAATGAAGTGCCTGGATTCTATAGAAATGCCAAGGAGAAAAGAAGATTAATTTCAAACCGAAGTCTAGTGCAAACATGACCTTCCTATTGTAAATCTCATGAATAGGAAAAGAAATAACATCTAAAGCTTTGTTTCTAGGGCTGAGACTCTGGAAATATATTAATTTTAGGTTGTTTCTGATGGCAAAAAAAAAAAAAAAAAAAAGGATCTGTTTGTTATAATCTCTTGCCTGTGGAGATGAGAAAAAATTCTTCCTGCTACATTTTACTGAAATAATGCAGTTAGCAAAGATTTAAATGACAAGAATAGAAGGTTCATCTTTTTGTCCCTTTGCCTCTAGGCAGGACTATAGTTAAGCTATCTCAGCGAAGAGAACAGTGCTGTTGTTCCCAAAAATCTCCAGGTGAGAATGATAAAAATTCAAAAGAGCAAGAGAGAAAACTCAGGGGCCCTGAAATTAATAAAGGTCAGTTCCAGCTCACATCGTTTCAGTTAAAATTTATTTCTATTTGGAAATAGCCTAACAGCAAAACTCCAACGGATGGGCTGTTTGGCACTAGCTCTCAGTGAAAATTCCATTTAGTATTACTACTAATGTCTGCTCATTTTTTATTCGCCTCCTCTTCACCCTGTTGGTGAGAGAGGGAGTCCATCCTAGGGATCTGGGGATGACCAAACACACGGCACCCAACAGTGGACAGATGAGATCCACAGCAGCTTAGAGTCACATAAACTCACAGGCCAGGGAAGGAGGATAACACGTACTATGCAGGGCACACAGGGGTTGCACTGGGAACAGAGTGGACAAGCAGAGGCTGCGGGAGGCAGTAGTAATAAGAAAATGCGTTGCCCTCAGGCTCCCCGGGGAAGATGTAATTGGCTTGTTTGAATAATTGTGTGGGCTGGTAAGGAAGTAAAACCCATTAGGTTGAAGACCTGGTGGAGTGAGGCTGGCCCAGCTGACAGAGGAATAAGCCAGGTGGGCATCCTTTCCTGCTGGAGGGGACATATCTAGTGAAAATAGAGGAGCTCACAGTTAGGCCTTGGGGAGTCCTGGTAAGGCTCAAAGGTAATAAATACCAAGGTAACACGTGAGATTTCAGGCCTTACAAGCTGATCCATACAAACTATGCCAACTTATATGAGACTCATGTTCCCGTGACCATGCCTGATCTCTCTAAGGTCTTTCCCACACCTATTTTGTCTCACAGGAAAAGAGCCACTTTCGACTAGGTTGATAAAATGGGAGTTTAAGCAGTTTTTCTAGTAGGAGGACTCTCAGGCCAAGACCATGTAATTAGCTAAATGACTCATGCAGAAGTATCCTACACTCCTGGCTTTGGTTTGAATGAAAAGAGTAGGAGAGTCCTAAATCATCCAGACAAATTACAACTTTAACTCTTTATTTAATTGTAGTTTGTCACAAGGTAAATGTTGACAAACTTTAGACTTATAGCCAAAGGGCTAAAAAAAAAAATAAGTTTAGCTTGCCATTGTGGCTGTATTCCCGCCTTCCGTTTTTCAAGAATACTGTCGGGACACAGAGTCAGGTCAGGGAAATGTAGATTCTCTCATTTCCCCTGGGATTTAACAAATGTCCTTTATCTAAAAGACAAAACTTGAAATGTTCAGGCTCTGTCTGAAACTACTGGCCCCTTGCGACCTTTAGATAAAGGACATCTGAAGTTAATGCTGGGCCTATCGCCCTTAGTTATACCATGTTGGACAAGGCATTTTATCTTCTGGACCCCAAGTTTCATCCTTTTCTTTTCTTTTCTTCTCTTCTTTCTTTCTTTCTTTTTTTTTTTTTTTTTTTTAGACAGGGTCTCACTGTGTTGCCCAGGCTGGAATGCAGTGGCACAATCTGGGCTCACTGCAACCTCTGCCTCCTGGGCTCAAGTGATCCTCCCACCTCAGCCTCCCAAGTAGCTGGGACTACAGGTATGTGCCACCACACCTGGCTAATTTTTTTTTTTTTTTGCAGAGACAGGGTTACACCATGTTGCCCAGGCTGGTCTCGAACTTCTGGGCTCAAGCGATCCACCCACCTTGGCCTCCAAAGCGCTGGGATTATAAACATGAGCCACCATACGTGGCTATACTCTTTAATGAGGAAGTTAAACAAGAGTTTTAAAATATTTTTTTAGCAGCAAAACCATTGTCTCAAACAAAGTCTAAAGTCACTCTATAAAACAGATGGAAATAATGTTTATCCATTTGAATCCAACGAGTAAAGTCCAAGCCAGATTGCCTGGCCTCCCACACATTCGCCCGCTTCCCACACACTGCCAAGGTTCCTGAAGTATCCCTTGAAAGCCTAAAACTTCTTGGAACCCAGTTTGAAAACCGCCAGATGAGATAATATCTCAGGTTTCTTTCAGCTTTCAGTAGAATAGAAAAATCATTAACTACGGAGTCAGATAGACCTAGATTCAAATCCCAGTTCTGTCACTTTCTAAGCTGTATGACCAGACTCCATTTACCCATCTGTAAAGTGAAAATAAAAATAGTTCTGCTAGGTTGAGAAGACATGTAAAGCATCTAGCCCGGTTCCTGAAACCCCGGAGGGATTCATAAATACTAACTATAGTAAAGGTTATGGTCCTCACCTGAGCATAACAAAATGACAGATGATCCTACACTTGAACTACAAATTTGCAGTAAGATCTCTGTCATTCCTGAAGCCGAATCCTCAGGAATTTGAGGCCAAAATTCTTTAAAACCTGAATTGGTTTTCATTGTTCCAAATTAGTGGAGGGGGGGAAATTCTTCTAATTCACTGAACAATTCACTGAACAATCTGTATGCGTGGAGAGCGTGTATTGCATAGACACACCCCAAGTCTCTGAAATGACACCACGGTCAATCCAACTGGCACAGATGGAATTTGAAGCACGTTGCCTTTACCAAAAAATAACAGGAGAAATGTCATTAAGGACACTTTAATACAAAGCCACAAGAAATTCAGTATCTGACAGCTCGTGTTCTAAATTTCACCCCATATCATAAAACAATTCACCCGAGAGCAGCTGTTCATTTGCTAAGCTGCTGTTGTGATAGCACATATTCTTTCAATAGTGGAGGAGTTCCTCCATAAAATCTATCCCAGAAGCCAGTGATGTATGAAAAATCTCACCTTTGGGTAATTTTCCTGGCATTCTGTAAAGGAAGTTCCACTTACAGGTCCCCTAATGTGCAGTAGCAAAGAATCAACAGATGCCAACATTCCTGTTTGCCTCACGAACTTACATCCTAAAGTAAGCTGACTTGAGTGAAGTTTAGAGGCTCCCCTACAAGTTTTAGAAAAGCTTTCTTTTTTAACTTATGCAAGTTTACAAACCCTCATGAACCTATTGCATATATCCAACAACCATCCATATTTTAGTACCGTGTGGTGGCTCTCACCTATGCCCATATAGCTGACGACAATGCAGGTAAGATCTGGTCAGCTGTCAGTTTCATTCAGTGAATACTCACTAAGCACCTGCTTTATGTAGGGCCCTGTCCTGGGCCACCAAGGAGAACAACGCAGGGTTCCAAACCTGTGGAGACAGACAACGCATGAGGAATGACAACAGAGAAACAGAGTCACAGGGAGAAAAGAGGGGAAATCAGGGAAGGCTTTTGTAGGGGAGGCGGGATTTGAACTGAGCCTTGAAGGAAATGGGTGTGAGGATTGGGGTATGAGTAAAGATGGGAAATGGAGAATTGAAAGGCCATCTTTAGAGGATGATTCACATTCTAATGTGCTGGGGGGTGAGGCGGGAGGGCGGGATGGGAAGTGGGAAATTAGTGTGGAGACAGAAATTGTGGGCTTTGAGTGCCAAGATGAGGATTTCTTTGCGTGTTGGGAAGCAGTGGCAGGCGCAGGGCAGGATAATAATAATTTTAAAGAAAATATGAGTAGCAAGTCGGGGGAGAGGGGAGGGAAGCTTGGTGCTCAGAATAATCAGAACTTTCTCAGAGGACCCAGGCTCAGTGGAAAGAGCGCTCTGGTTCCGTTTATTGCTCCCACAGAGAGGAGAGGAGAGACCCAGAGAGGTTTAAAATTAGAGGGATCGACAGGGCACAGGGAACTCCTGGCCAACCATCCTTAGGAAAACAAGAGACCAGGAATAAAGAGAACCAGCCGAAGCACCTGGTCTGAGTCTAAGAAACATCAGTGTTTACTAAGCACTTGGTCTCTGGAACGCCTGGCTTTCCAAATACCACATCTTCCCATCCACTCTATCCTGCCACAGGCAGCTACTGTGCCGGGCGGGTGCTCAGGGAGCCGGAACCGCACGCCTGGAAACCCTGAGCCTCTGCCCGCCGCCCTCTAAGCCGGCCGGCTGCAGCGCAGTTTGTTTGCCGAGGTTTGCATGCACATATTGAGTTGCCCTTTTTTTTTTCCCGCAGTTCTTTCAGCCGTGTCCCGAAATTCACCCCTAGTGTAACTTCTGCCTCTGCTCCTCCTCTTCTTGGAACTGCCTTTTGTTTGTCTGGCAGCGTTGGTTCTATGGGGGTGTGTGATGATAATAATACGCGGGCTTATATAACCGTCTTCATCTTGCGAGCACTTCGCAGACCGTCGCTAATGAATCTTGGGGCCGGTGTCGGGCCGGGGCGGCTTGATCGGCAACTAGGAAACCCCAGGCGCAGGGGCCAGGAGCAAGGGCAGTGAGGATCAGAGGCCAGGCCTTCCCGGCTGCCGGCGCTCCTCAGAGGTCAGGGCAGATAAGGAACATGACTCTCCCCCTCCGGAGAAGGAAGGAAGTCCCGCTGCCACCTTATCTCTGCTCCTCTGCCTCCTCCCTGTTCCCAGAGCTTTTTCTCTAGAGAAGATTTTGAAGGCGGCTTTTGTAAGTATCGTGCTCTGCTTTTACTTTGAAAAGAAAGAAGACAAACTTTCCTTCCTGTCCCTGTCCATTTCATATTATTTATTCATTATTCATCATATTATTATTCATTAGATTCTCAGATGATGGAAAGTATGTTTCTGGCCAAAGTCCTCCACCCAAATTTGGTCCCTTGTAATGATAATAGGAGGGGAAAGAGTTTTCTGTTGATAATTGATTCACTTAACAAAATAGCACCCAGGCGAGGTGCTGAAATTGGTCACTTTGACAGCATTCTGGTGATGTCTGGCTGTTGATACACGCCACACACACACAACACTACACACACACACACACACACACACACACACAGACACCTTTCTGCCCTTAAGAGGAGCCCTAGTTAGTCACCTGGCTTGTTAGACAAGGAGAAACGATGCCACTTCGATCTTCAGTTTCTCTGCCTTGGGTAGTCACAATTTCAATCAGTTGTAATTGTTGAAAGTTTCTTTTCACACTATGAAATAAATCCCATCTTTCAGTGCAGGCTTGAAACTTGCACTGACTTGGGTAAACTGTACAAAACACTGTAGCTATAGTGAACATGTGAATTTTTATTAAATTTTTCACTGCATAACTGAAGGTTCTAATATTAAAGAAACATGGACACTAACTTTTTAAGCACAGGCAAAACTCAAAGCCCTGTTATCAAACTATGTTTCTGTAAAGAGTGCTGAATTAACAGAGTACTCTTCTCAGAGATTATGCTCACTGCTTTGAGAAACTGCTTTTTAACAAGAGGTGAACTTAAAACTCTAGAATAACATGAAGAAAGACACAACTTCTGAATACTTAGCAACTATGACTTGCTATTTGAACAAGCCAAAAAACAAAGGGTCTATTTTGGACAATTGTACAATTTGCATTTATAAAACCATGATTATAATTTGGTATGCTATGAGATACTGAGATTTCTTGTTTTAATAAGATTTCAGGTAAGAAAACTAAGAACTATAAATTGGTAATAATGTAGAAAAGCAAGTCCTCTCACTTTTAATGCTGTAAGTGCTGTGATTCGTTCATAAGGCTTTATCATCTTTGCCTCTAGATGAATGGATGTGAAAACCATGGATAATATGTGTGTAGATGTTAGTGTGTATATGTGTCTTTAATTATCTTAAATTCTTACATTTATTGTATCTATCTAGTGCTCAGTATGTTACATGATAGTATAACATCCAAAATGGATCAAGTGGAGAAACTTATTTCACATTAACTTTCAGATTGCAATATTTATTCATTATTTATTAACACACATGAGAAATATTATAAAATTATGTCTTTGTTTCACATTCTCTTTAAATGATATTTTCACTTAGAATTCTCTGTGGCTCCCATGAAATTCTAAGGTATAATTGAAGTCAAAAATAAGACTAGATTCTAGTTGCTTTTACCCCTAAATTTAAAAGTGATATTTCAACACCAAATTCTATACGTTGCCTAATTTGATTACAAAGATGAACCACATAATCTCAGCATTAGCCTCAAAGTCATACTCAATCATAATAGAAAGAACACAAGCTTTGATGCGATCTGGATTTGAGGCTTAGTTTGGTCATTACCTAGTTACATGACCAGCAGCAAGATCTTTAAGATTTTCAGCCTCAGGTTTCACATCTATAAAATAAGATCAATATTACTTACCCCAAGGAGAGGAGTTGAAAGGCCTAAAAGGAAATAATATATGTAAAATGTCTAGCACCCAGTCTGAAAGTAGTGGCATTTTAGTCCATTTTAGAGCTTTTTCATTTACTCTATTTTTTTGTCTTTCATTCAATTCATTCATTTATTGAGCATCTACTATGTACTGCGTGCTGAGCAAAGCACCAGTGGTACAAAGATGAATAAGATTCATATCCTACCTTGGAAGAGTTGGTAGTCTAAGGAGACAGACTTAAACAACAGATGATTTTCAAAACAAGATAATAGCAAAAATACAAATGTGTTCAAGATTAAGACTCAGTACTGAAGCCAGAATGGTTCCCTCTGCCTAGTAAAAGTCTGAAGCCAGAATGGTTCCCTCTGCCTAGTAAAAGTCTGAAGCCAGAATGGTTCCCTCTGCCTAGTAAAAGTCAAAGGAACTTTTCAGAGGTGTTACATGATAATCAGGAGGTGTGGAAGGACATTCTAGAAGAGCAGAGCACTGGAGAGCAAGAAGTAGAAGAAAGCCTGGGAACAGGAACTGGGTCAGATGGTGCTGGAGTGTTTAATTTGGGAGGCTGGAGGTCCAGTAGGGGCCCAGTCATCAGCATTTGCTGCTTCATGCTGAGGAGTTTGGACCCATTAAGTTTAGCAAAAAAAAAAAAAAAATCATCCATGGACCAGCCTCTGATCTGCATACCCTTCATTTTTCTAGGTCACATTAAGATAAGAGCTTATTTGTGCCCAAATGTAAATCCACTACATCACTAAACCATTGTTTGGTTCAAGGGACTATTTTGATTATTTGTTTGTTGCAAACCCATCTCAGTGATGGAAGCATTGTAGCTGAGCTCTTATCTCACCCAGGCTCAGCACTTTCAGGATTACTTTTTAATTAGTGGGGACACATCAGAGGACTTTGTGTGAGGCTGAGAAGACCAGCAGTAAACAAGTCTTGTGATTTGAGTTTTGGAAAGATTTGATGTAGATCATCTAGTATCCCATATGAGCGTGTGCTGGGCAAAGACCTGGGGCTAGCAACACTCTCGGAGGCCAATTCAGAGACTATTGCAGGTCAGGAGCAGTGTCTCAGGCCGGTAATCCCAGCACTTTGAGAGACTGAGGCAGGCGGATCACTTGAGCTAAGGAGGACGAGACCAGCCTGGCCAACATAGTGAAATTCCATCTCTACAAAAAATGCAAAAAATTAATTGAACATGGTGACACACACCTGTAGTCCTAGCTACTCCGGGGACTGAGGCAAGAGGATCGCTTGAGCCTGGGAGGTGGGGGCTAGAGTGAGCTGTGTTTGTGCCACTGCACCCCAGCCTGGGTGACAAAGTGAGATCCTGTCTCAAAGAAAAAAAAAAGAGACTATTGTAGTGTTCCAGTGAGAACTGCTGGGAGCACTGGGCAGTGTAGGTGGACAATAGGGCACAGATTCCAGAGATATTTAGAAGGTAGAACATTCTTGACTGGATGAAGAGAATGGAGGAAAAGGAAACTTTCGTAATACTAGTTTTGGGCTTGGGCAACTGGGTAGTTGTAATAGAATACCATAAAACAAGAGGAGGTACTGGTTTATAGAAGAAAATTGAGTTAGTTGGAGTAATATCAGGTTGAGATATCACTAAGAGGTTAGACTGCAACACTGAGTAAAAATAAAAAGCATTTTTTTAATATAAAATTATTGTCTGGATGTGGTGGCATGTGCCTGTAGTCCCAGCTACTCAGGAGGTTGAAGCAGGAGGATCTCATGAGCTCAGAGGTTCAAGGCTATGGTGCACTATAATCAAGCCTGTGAATAGCCAGTGCACTCCAGCCTGGGCAACATAGTGAGACCGTGGTTCTTTAAAAAAAAAAAAAAAATGCTAGATTTTTGTCTTTGAAATTTTGAGGAGATACATAAAGACTGAGCTCTCCCTATTATGTTCTAATCCCCCCCAAGAAATAGTCACTATCTGGACTCAATGAAATCAGAGCTTTAATCTTGTGTCCCTGCTGCCAAATGAATTTTTTTCTCATTAACTTTTAAATAGGAAGCCCATGTCTAGGGCAGTCTTGCCAGTAGCTATGTGTACCCTCAAAGAGAGTAATTTTTACTTCTTCAGAGACTTCAGAAATGAGCAGAGACTAAAGATTTATGAGCCAGTAGAATACTTATTCATAAAAAGCACATATGCATAAAGAAGTAATACTCATCAAAAACAAGCCCTTTCCTTAACAGGGGTTTTTCACTTCTGTTGAACGAGGAACTCACTCAGAGACTAACGCAAAGGAAGTAATTTCTTACCTGGCCATTATTTAGCCTACAATAATTTCATCCTTCTTCAGCATGACCAGTAAGTTCTTCCCATACTCTTGAACAGAGCATAATTGGAATAGAGAGGTGAGTAACATTTGCAAATTTTTTAAAGATGACAACTGGAAGAATTTTAACATGTTGAATGAATAGAAATCAATCTGATTAGCAGGCAGGAAGCTGTGACTTTTTAAATCTTGAGGTCTGATTACTTGATAACCTTGGTTTTCTTATAGCCTTTCACCCTTTCTATGCTCAGCACTTAATCTTCTAGGCAAAGCCTCTATCGGATTTCCTGGATTTCAGAGCTCTTACCCTACCTGAGCACTTCAGAGCGAATGCCATTTCTTATAAAAGGGGCTTAGCCCCAGACTTTGTGGCTAGTCTTGCAAAGTGGTATAATATTTCTTTCTGGTAGGTGAACTGTATCAACACATTCAAAAACAGATTTAAAAAGCCATTTCCACCTCTAAATATAAAAAGCCTTACCACTTATTAGAAAGATAGCATTTGACAACAATCTGAATTTCTTCTGCTTCTGATGGCTCACTTAATTCACCGAACTTTGGAAATCATCTTTGACTTCTGAAATGGTGAAAAACATTTCTATTTTTGCTAAAATGCTTTTGCCATAAAAAAAATGAAGTGTCCCAAAAAGGAACTGTTAACATCTCAGCTATGCAAAATAATCACCAAATACATACTTTTGAATAAGATGACTTTGCATCATGGGAAAGTTTATTATTTAAGGAAGGAGCAAGATATATTTGGGGAAATTCCCATTAGCACAATTGAAGTATGAAGAATATACTGAGCTTCCATATATGGTGCTGGTCATTCCACATTTAGGTTACTCAAGCTATTTAAACTTGGCTTCATAAGCAAGTGCTACACCCTCACCATCTTTTTAGGTTTGCTGACATAATGATTTACTCCCAGTTGGGTGCTGCCCGAGCCACTGTGCTTTGCCTTTGCAGCGTTTGAAGAGTGGATAGGTCGCAGCTGTGCAGTTCCCCAGACACTTGAGTCCAAACTGTTGCTGGATTTTGCTTCTTTCTGTGCTCCATGGAAAGCTGGAAGCTCCTCAACTTTCTCTTGGGTTTGGCTTCCTGTTCACATGTTTTCTGGCCCCATGTCAATTGTGTACGAAGTAATAGTCCCACATGCGTGCACCGTCCACAATGGCAAGATTTGTGTGGTTCAGCACAAGTTTTCTAATGAGCACACTTTGGACCTTCCAATAACCCTTTAAGAAAAGCAGTTTGGAACCAGTTATTACTTTCCAAGGTGACGCGAGCAAAGAAAGAATGTTCTTTTTTTTTGAGATAGAGTCTTGCTCTGTCACCCAGGCTGGAGTGCCGTGGCACAATCTCGGCTCACTGCAAGCTCCACCTCCTGGATTCAAGCAATTCTCCTGCCTCAGCCTCCTGAGTAGCTGGGATTACAGGTGCATGCCACCACGCCTGGCTAATTTTTGTATTTTTAGTAGAGACGGGGTTTCACCATGTTGGTCAAGCTGGTTTCAAACTCCTGACCTCGTGATCCACCCGCCTCAGCCTCCCAAAGTGCTGGGATAACAGGCGTAAGCCACTGCGCCCAGCCCAGAAAGTTCTTAAGCAACAAGGCTAAAGCCACTTTTAAGAGACAATTAAAGGACAATTGCATAGGAAAAATGAACATTTACCTTACACATCTGTCTAAATGTGTGTATGTGTAAAGTATATAAAAATGCCTCCAATTCACAGTTTAAAAATATCAGTTACTGTTTCAGCATTTTGCTAGTGATGAATGGCGCTAGTGTTTCCACTAAGGACTGTTATTTTAATGACATTTCTCTGCAGTAAAATTTGATGAGTTTACAAAGTTTCAGAGCCAGGAAATGCAGCTTGGTTTCTGAACAACTGAGACAACCAAGAGAGTTAAGTTCAATCATCTAGTTGCTTTATAGCATGAATTCCTAAGTGCTAACTGCAGTAACACACTGACACAGAGAGTGAAGCCAAACCAAACTCTTAAAGTACAGCTGTTAAACTATCAAGCTTAACTTCCTGACATATTCTCAACAGGTGAAATTCTGGCACACACCCACACTTATCTGAAGATGGTAATGTCAAATGAATCGCCATACGTGCCAACATTTTATAGAATTTTAGAGTAAGAAGAGATATTGGAGGTCTTCCAGTTTTACCTTATCCTTTCACTATAGGAACAGAAAAACTGAGACTCATGAGTGCTCGCTCTCTCTCTCTCTACACACACACACACACACACACACACACACATCTGAGTTGTGCTGAGTCATTACTTACAGAAAACATCCTAAGTCTGACTTAAGCAACAGAAAGGGACGCAGTGACCCACAGCTAGGCCACTGGTTTCCTGGTCCTTTCAAGTTTGTGTGGCCAGCTTCAGCCCTGTAGGCTGACAATTTGTTATTGCTTGAGAAAACATTCGAGTCTTGGAGTCTATATTTTTAACCAAAACTTGAATAAACCCTAAAACAAACCAAGGATCCATCGGTGACTCAGATCCTGACTGTCCTTTACAGTGAGGCTTGGCCACCTTCCAATAGTTATTGGGGCCACACTGTGATCCCATAAGATGGAGACGAAGCCCAAGACACAACCCTCGCTCTGAGGAATCCTGAAACCCGACCGGAGAGATGAGACCATCATGTATGCAGGTCACAGAGATGGTAGTGTGTGATCACAGTTCACTGCAGACTCAAACGCCTGGGCTCAGGCAATCCTACCGCCTCAGCCTCCCAAGTAGCTGGAACTACAGGTGCGCACCACCTTGACCAGCTATTTTTTAAATTTTTTGGTTGAGATGGGGGTCCCACTGTGTTGCCCAGGCTGTTCTTGAATTCCTGGCCTCAAGCGATCCTCCCACCTCAGCCTCCCGAAGTGCTAGGATTACAGGCACAAGTCACCACACCTGACCTACACATTATCATTTTAATGATGAGAAATCAAAGTCTACATTTATAAAATTTAAGAAAACTCTGGTCTCATTTCATGAAAATGTCTTTTGATTGCAAATATGCAAGGAAGGTTGTATCTTTATTACTGGTCTAAAAAAATCAATCCAAGTAATAATGATTGCCGATCTTTATTGAACCCATATTTTGTTCTAGGTAGTCTTCTAAGTTTTTCACATGAACGTTTTCACGTCATCCTCACATCATCCCTATGGGGTAGATAACATTTTAAATTCCCATTTATCAGAGGAGAATACTGAGGCATAGAGAAATTAAATAATGTGCTCAAGGCCACATAGCCAGTGAATGCCGTAGCCTGGTATTCCGGCATCTCATTCCAGACTCAGCTGCCTGGTAGCATATTCAAAACAGTCTCAGAAAAGGTATTCTTTTGACATCAGACTGTGCCAGCCTAACCACAGCCAGATACTTTTGACATCACATTTAGATGTAAACTTTCACTGTAGGAGATCATGAGTTGCACATACGATTATAAGCACAAACATGTATGTGTCCTCTCAGAACATATTTTACAAGTGGGCATCTGCATGATGCTTCTAATAATTTGTGATATCAGCACCATGGAGACAAGATGGAAAAGTTCTCCTGGAACTCCCCAACCCCCAGGAGGAGAAGCACAGTGAAGGGAGTGATCTAGAGGCCTAATGGGTGAGGTGGGCCACATTGCCGAGGGTGGCATAAAACTAGCAGTGGCGGAGTTTCACTCCAGTGGAAAGAGGGGTGATGAGAGTGGAAAGAGGGGTGATGAGAGTGGTGTGGGAGGAAAGTGAATCCTGCAGCACCAGGCCATCTCCAAGGAGGTGCTGCTGCAGCAATTTTGTGGTAAGAATGGTCCATCGAGAGCAAAGCAAAGGACTTGGGGCTTAACCTGACTCGCCAAGGCCAGCTCAGGATAAAAAGAGATTCCAGGCCAATGGAGGGAAAAAATCTGCACCCATTACCTCTGAGATCCCCCCATGTGTATACCAAGGTACAATTGTATTCACCAGTGGAAAAGTATGAAAACTCTAAATGAAATGCTTTATTAAACATTAATATTTACATGGGCATGAGAAATATTTTTAAATGTAAAGGAAATTCTAAGTTGTTAAATAAGATGTCTCATTTCCCTATTCTATCTTATATTATGTTCTCTTTTATATCATATACACATTTACATACAGTGTGTATGTGTCAGAATGTTCATGGCAGCAAGATTGCTTCATCTGATACTTAAAACATTAAATGAGGGTTTCCTCTTATTCAAAGTGTTCAAATTTATTTTAATCACTTAGATTTTTCAGCTGTCAAAAATGTGGAATATAAACAAATTTGACCACTTGGAAATGCTTACTTTGCTGCTCATCAAATAATAGCTTGCTGCAACTTTATAAGATTCTATGATTCAGCATTTTTTCCTTTAAAATAGGTCTCCCAACCTGAAATTAGACAGCACTCAACCTTTAAACTTGGAACACTTTGTAAACTTTTAAAAGGAAACTCTTCTTTAATGGTTCTATGAAATCCAGTCAAAGAATGATATGAAATGAATCTAATGGAAAGTCTTTTCTTTGTTGGAGAAGCGGTCAAAATAGAAACTTCTACAAAAGGACCGAATCACCCACAATGCTTCAAAGACTCTTGCGAGTGATTGTAAGAAAATCAGTCTGGATGAAATTTGGAGAATATTATTCCTAATGATCACCCCCTTCGAGGCCGTGAAAGGGCAACTTCTGAAAGATGAGAGGAATTGCTGATAAAACGTAACTCACGGCACTTTTGCTCTTCTCCATCGTAGGTGCTGACGGCCACCCACCATCATCTAAAGAAGATAAACTTGGCAAATGACATGCGGGTTCTTCAAGGCAGAATAATTGCAGAAAATCTTCAAAGGTACTCATCAAATTTTTATCTCTAGCTTAAACCAAGGGCCACCTGGGCACTCTATGTCACTTGAAGAGGGGAACATTTCACGGATGGGGAATTGTTAAGAACTGGCAGAAACTGAAGAGTCAATGGTCCTCTACCTTCCCATCACATTCTCATTCTTGTTGGCTGAGGGAACTAAAAGGGGCCTTCCACGTGGCAGAGCCATGTCATGAAATCAGTCCTAAGAAATGTCAGAAGAACCATCTGTAAAATGGGAATCTAAACAATCATATGACTATTGACATATTATTAGCTGCTCAGGAAGGAAGCTCGGGGGAATTAGGGGGCAGTATGGTAGGCCCATCATCCACAACGTACTCCACAATGTCAGGAGTGAAAACTGTACCTGATTTATTCACAGCTTGTCTTCACAGTTTCTTTCCTTGGCCAGATAAACATTGGTGCCAAGAGCTTTCATGGAGCCAGGGAGCATTGTGGCAACCCATCTCAGCAATTTCACCTTGGTGGCAAAAACATGTTTAGGGGTTGGGTTCGTATGAGGGTACAACCCCATAAGCCTTTTTCAAATGTCAACTTTGAGAGTTGCTCCCCTTTGCCCCAACCAAACTAATGCAAGTAAAACATTTAGTTCCTCTTGATTTCATTAGTCACTCTTCAGAATCATTGCTATTTGCTTGATTTTTTTTTTTTTTTTTTTTTTTTTTTTTTTTTTTTTTTTTTTTTTTTTTTTTTTTTTTTTGAGAGGAAGTCTCCCTCTGTTACCCAGACTGAAGTGTCGTGGCATGATCTCGGCTCACTGAAACCTCCACTTCCTGGGTTCAAGCGATTCTCCTGCCTCAGCCTCCCAAGTAGCTGGGATTACAGGCACCTGCCACTGCACCCAGCTATTTTTTGTATTTTAGCAAAGATGGGGTTTCACCATGTTGGCCAGGCTGGTCTTGAACTCCTAACCTAAAGTGATCTGCCTACCTCAGCCTCCTAAAGTGCTGGGATTACAGGCATGAGCCACCATGACCAGCCTGCTTGATTTTTATTCTAAGCCTTCTGTTGGCCCAAATTGGCTTGGAATAAGTCCTGTAATCACCAAAACGTTCATGAACCTCACCCAAAAAGCAATGTCTTCAAGTCTGGCCTGAATTTCAGGTTTGCCTTGGAGGGTTGTTTTATCCAGCTTCTCTTTCTAATACTTATGGAATTAAACATTTTTGTCTTCATTCTACAAGTTATATGTGAAGAAAGTGAATGAATGGTTCAAAGTGTATGGGAGATAGGTTAGTTCTTTGACATAAAGTTATAAGCATTAGCAGTTTTTCTAGAATTCTTGGAGCTTTGTCTGAAGATGGCATGGGGTATTAACCCCAATGGCTGATTACAACACTGTATCAGATGCTTGTCATAAACGAGCTGAATCCACAGTAAGAGAAGATAAGTTGAAATCCAGGTCTCCTTACTTCAAAGCTCTAACATGAGAAGAAAATATTCTAAAACAGAAACCTCAAAAGATAAATGTTTAATAATTCAATGAACGAGTTCATTGAATAAGTAATAAGTTCAACGAATAAAACTGGAACTTCTCAGGAGTTATTTATCTTCTTGAATCAGCTTGTGAACATTTTCTTTGTGAAACTCTAGCCTGATGCATCAACTTTTATGTTGGAAAAACCGAGGTTGGCCTTCGGTGCCATGCCATTCAAAATTAACTGTAGAAGAGACTGGAAAACCCGTGATACTACAAGAGCACCCTTCCTTTCCGAAGAGGTCCCTGAGGACCTGATTTCTCAAAGTATCTTTCTTAGTTTCTCTTGTGCCATGAAGAGGCCATTCCCCCCCACCCCCACCCCCAAAACGGAATCTTCCTCTGTCTCCAGGCTGGAATGCAGTGGCAAGATCTTGGCTCACTGCAACCTCCAACTCCCAGATTCAAGCGATTCTCCTGTCTCAGCCTCCCGAGTAACTGGAACTACAGGCATGTGCCACCACGCCTGGCTAATTTTTGTAATTTTAGTAGAGACGGGATTTCACCATGATGGCCAGGATGGTCTTGATCTCTTGACCTCGTGATCTGCCCGCCTTGGCCTCCCAAAGTGCGGGATTACAGGCATGAGCCACCGCACCCATGAAAAGGCCACTTTTCTACAATGCCATGTTGTTTATTAACTAGCTGGTAATCTTTCATGTTGCACTTTTCTCCCCGTAATGTGTGATTTCACCGCTGTTATGTGTTTTTCACTTCTCAGCACATCTTTATTATGGGAAAACACAAATAAGTGTCTAGACTGGGCACGGTGGCTCATGCCTATAGGCCCAGCACTTTGGGAGGCCGAGATGGGTGGATCACCTGAGGTCAGGAGTTCAAGACCAGCCTGGCCAACATGGTGAAACCCCATCTCTACTAAAAATACAAAAAATTAGCCAGGCGTGGTGGGGCGCACCTCTAATCCCAGTTTAGGAAGAGGCTAAGGCAGGGGAATTGTTTGAACCTGGGAGGTGGAGGTTGCAGTGAGCTGAGATCATGCCATTGCACTCCAGCCTGGGCCACAGAGCAAGACTCCATCTCTAAATAAATAAATAAATAAATAAAATAAGTGTCTAATGTTGGATCATTTAGATTCACTTGCTCAAATTTAACATGCACAACACTTTTCTTGAAAATCTGTGGATTCTGTATGAGACCTGGTTTCAATCTCCTTTTTTTTTTATCTTGGGGCTGGAAAATTCAAATTTAATGTTTGGCTTCAGAGATCTCTGCCCCTTCTCATCCAACTCGAGGATTTGAGCTGAATTAGATAAGCAGCCGAGTCACTTCCCATCACTACCTCTGTATTTGTATATCCACAATCCTCCTTCTAGTCAATTTTATGGAAAGAAATGGATTTTTTTTGTGTATGTGTTTGGACAGTCACGTTTATAAAATAGGGACCACTGTACTGGACCTTACAGTTTCAGAATGCCACCCTGCGCATTTTTGATTGCCTCTCTCCTCATGTCATTTGGGTATAAAGTTCTTTCATTTAATATTCAGAACTGCTTACCTGTAGCTCATTGAACTTGGCATAACCTCTAAAATACATAACCCAAGAGAAAGTACAAGGAGATATTATAAGCAAATCTCAGAAGCTGCCCAAGCATTTCCTATCTTTCAGATTGCCAGATTATCTCTTGTTCCAAGGAGAGATAGGTTGTATTCACATATGAGAAGACACCAAAAGGACAATTAAATCTCACAGCTTGGGGGAGATTTTGAGGGTTCTTATCAAAAATGCTCACACCTGTGAAACAGATTGCTTTTGTGTCTGTGTGTGAAGCCTGGTTTTCAGCTTAAAATACACCTGCCAAAATATGAACAGCCTTTATTGTACCTTCTGGACAATAATATTGCACTGTTGGATGAGGTTTGGTGCACACAGATGGGATAACTTAGAACAGCAACTATGTTGTTTGTGAGAAAATTAAGACTATTCCCAGCCTTGTTAATGCCTATTTGGGATGGAAAATTTTATAATAAGGATGCCTTAGCAGTGCCTGGCACTTTATTTTTAATATTATTTTAATTTTTAAGTTAAATTTAGTATATTAATTTAAATCTCGGTGGTTTTTTAAATGGCCCATAGACTATAACAGTAAACTAAACCTTTTCAAGGAATCAATATCGGATGTGGACCCTAAATTTATGCTTGTCTTGCTTTAAGTGCATGTTGGATACCAAGACAATGATAATTTGTCTTGCTGCAGAATACAGAGACCTATATTTGGGGGTCCTAAAAAGTAGACTCTTTTCCTTTGCGATCACCCTTAGATATTTTGAAACATTTCTCATTGAAGAGGACAATTTATTACACAGAATATCAACTCATTTAAAATTAGGTATTTGTTGTAAAAACTATATGACAGTTGCTTTAAGAGTTTTTTTTTTAAATCACACAACCCAAACCAACTGGTCTTTTCTTTTTTTTTTTTTTTTTTTTTTTGAGATGGAGTCTCGCTGTGCTCCCAGGCTGGAGTGCAGTGGCGTGATCTCGGCTCACTGCAAGCTCCGCCTCCCGGGTTCGCGCCATTCTCCCACCTCAGCCTCCCAAGTAGCTGAGACTACAGGCGCCCGCCACCACGCCCGGCTAGTTTTTTTTTTGTATTTTTAGTGGAGACGGGGTTTCACCATGTTAGCCAGGATAGTCTCGATCTCCTGACCTCGTGATCCACCCGCCTCGGTCTCCCAAAGTGCTGGGATTACAGGCTTGAGCCACCGCGCCCGGCCCCAACTGGTCTTTTCTGTGTAAATATATACTAACTGGAATCATAGAAAATTGCTTCTATTTAACTATTGTTGACCTACAAAAGCAGTAATTTCATAGCCTTCTATCTAATATTTTACAAAATTGGAAGCATGGAGAATGTACAATGTTTATTGTTTTGTTTTCACCTACCTTTGTATCAAAACAGTTCATACAGTTTCTGCATTGTCTTTTTAGTTCTTTTAAATTTGTGTATTGTGTTCCATTACATGGATGTGGGACATATAAGTTGCTCATGCTTTTTCTGTATAAGAGAGATAACACTAAACACACACACACACACACACACACACACACACTCAATCAATACCTTCCTTCGTATAACCACTCTGTTTAGTTGCATTTTAATGATGGTTTTTAAATTGTCTTCTCCTGCACCATCCTTTTATCTCTTTGAGACTAATCACTTTCACATGTGAGACTTCAATACAAATCTAAGTGATAAGCAAATGTTAGTATGTACAAGCACACACATTTGCACCCATATATGTACATAGCTAAATGGATCTGCTTAGACCACAGTCCTCAAAGCCAGTGAGCTTATGTTTAAAGAAAACGCCAAACTCCAATTGGAGGAGAAATATTGTGCCCATCAGGCTGTGCCATCTTTTGCAGGCTCCTCTCTCTTCCTTTCTGACTGAGACCTGTCCCAGCAGATGGCTCTGTCAGTATGCTTTGGCTGCCAATAAAATTGTGCTTTGCCTGATATGGCAAGGAAGCAAACTCCAGAGATGTTGACCGACCCAAGGAAAACCCTTTGCTCTTGCTATAATGATACATTCAGGCAGGAAGTTAAGAGACAAATAGCTCTTCCCCTGGCAAGGAAAGGAGTTTAATTATGATGAGGGTGGGGACTGGGGGACATTCACAAGTGAATATTAAGGAAAAAGAATGGGATGATGTCAATCTTTACTGAGACAGTCACTGAAATGAAATCAGGTCACACAACAATGGTCTTGTTCTATGCTCAAAAGCGCAAGTTGGTATGAGACATTACTTTGCCATGATGCTCTCAGGAAGGGCCTAAAATGAAATTAGGTCACACAACAATGGTCTTGTTCTATACTCAAAAGCACAAGTTGGTATGAGACATTACTTTGCCATGATGCTCTCAGGAAGGGCCTAAGGGGCCCTGCTCACATGAAACTATTTCCCCAAACACCTTGAAGACAGGTCAATAAGTGCAGAATCATTCCATCCAGTGCTGGAATGGCCCACACTGGGCCAACATTTGTTTCAGATCACCATGCCACAGTTTTGGATAGAAAAAGTGTCTGGATTCTTACAACAACATGAATTCAAAGAAGCAGAATGTAACTGTTCAATCTGGTATCAGGCCAGATGTTTTAAATTGGTTCCTTTTTTGTAGGATAATTTTAAATGGCATACTGAAATTAACATGGAATATATTCCTCAGGAGAAGGTTTCAGGAAGTCACTTCCCAAGAAGAAATACTGCCTTGTATCATGGTAGAGAATTTGTAGGGCTGATTAATTCCGCTTACAGAGGAAGCATTTGATCTATGTTGATCTTGAGTCCTCAGTTCCAATGGCAAATATTCAATTTTAGGTTCCTTTTCTCAATGGTGTCCTAATTTGACCGCATTTATCTGCTTAGATTTCACAAGAGTGCTTCATAATTATAACTGAAGATTAGACTTTCTAAGAAGCCATTCCTGGAATAATTAGGTGGTGGGGTCAAATCCTGTTACTAAGATTCTGTCATTATTGCATTAAATAGGGCTTAAAACAAATAAGCCATTGGCTGAGGCTGTTTTTGAGGATATTTTTACTGCAGGAATATTTATAATAGGAGAATTGAAATGCTATGGGCTTTTTACATTGGTATCTGCAGTTTAGAGAATTTGCAAAAAAATATTATTTTGTAGTAAACCACTGGCCTTCAGGTGTATGTACATATTGAGACATGAGGTCCTTCTCTCTCGCAGATTACATGAAAATGTAAAAAAGTGGATTACAGTGGAAATTCATATTTGTTTTATGACTTTACTCTCAAATTATTCAAGAACTTTGTGTCATAATCTGGCGTGTAGGGGAAGTTGAGATGTGTATGGGACAAATCTAGTTGAAAACTGCTTTGGATTGTGGCCATCAGAATGAAAAGAGGCACATTTTGAAGAAGCCCTTTTTTGGCAGATACTAAAGAAAACCTCAGGGATTCCTGCTACCCTTATTTTTAAAAAGAAGGTAATTCAGCTATGGGGTTTTTGAGAGGGGATAATTTTTTTTTTAATTTTTTTTTTTTTTTTTTGATACGGAGTTTTGCTCTTGTTGCCCAGGCTGACGTGCAATGGCACGATCTCAGCTCACCTCAACCTCCACCTCCTGGGTTCAAGCGATTCTCCTTCCTCAGCATCCCAAGTAGCTGGGATTACAGGCATGTGCCACCATGCCCAGCTAATTTTGTATTTTTAGTGGAGACGGAGTTTCTCCATGTTGGTCAGGCTGGTCTCGAACTCGAACTCCCGACCTCAGGTGATCCACCTACGTCAGCCTCCCAAAATGCTGGGATTACAGCCATGAGCCACCAAGCCTGGCCAGGTAATTATTTAAAAATAAAAAGTGACTAAAATATTTCCAAACAAATTGTCAGCACCATCAGAAGTTCTCAAGTTTCCAAGAAAATGCTTAATATTATTTTCTATTTGTTTGTTAGTAGCCTTTAAAGAAATCTAAGTCCATTATCTATAGTTGGTTGACACTAGCACTAAAAATACAGGTGTAATTTTAAGCAAATTCATTATTTACAAAGCAAATAAGAGAGTCCTGGTGTCTGACAATGGGATTCACCATAAAATTAATTTTAAAATTACTGGGTTTTAAATTTTTACCCAAAAATGATTTGATGCATTTCTGCATTAAAAACTGCATTTATTTATTACACGAAGTATGAATACCCCAGGAGATTAAATCCATCCTGCCCTACTCATGGGAGCCTGATCTAGCCTGAGATATAGGCGTGATGATGCCCAGCAGGACACAGTGGCCATAGGAGAAAGGTTAGCAGCCACTCAGAGCGGTCAGCACTGTGCTGGAGGGATTGTAGGTATTGTGAGTAACTCTCTTGATGGTAAGTAGGTATAATATAATGAATCATAGAATTCTTCCCTCCAAAGAACACTTTGCTTAGAGTCAAGATATCGGCTCTGGTTTTAGGCATCTAATTTACTCTATAATTTCCTACAAAATTAGAATGTACTTGTCCCATTTCCCTCACTAGGATGTGGTAAAGACCAAGAACATAAAAGCACTTGTAGGGGGAGTAGACATATGAAGCCACTCAAACACAACCGATTGTTATTGTTGTAATATTTAAAGGATAAGGTATTACATGGTGATCATTAGTTCCCATCATAACTGTGCTATTCCCATCACCTTATTTCTCTCTCATTATCCTTTCAGTTTTACGTCTCTGCCTGCCAGTAAACTAATCCCAATGTGTATTTTTTAATGGTTGGCAAAAATTCAAAAATGTTCTTGAAAAGAAGGAAGGTCATACAATTGCCAGGATTATAACTATGTATTCAGTGCATTAAAAATAAAAAAACAAAATAACAAAATAAAATAGAATGAAAAATCTTTACTAGCTTAAGCATTGAAAATGAAAGTGAAAAATATTAGCACATTCTTTTTATATATACTTATTGTTGGAATTCAGCTAAAGGTTGACTTCAAATCATCTTTAGGATTAGAAAAAATTTCTATGATTAACTCGCTTGGGACAGGTGCTACTGCTTTTAGTATTTGTTGATTGGCTCCCATTGGGCACTAAGGTGATTCAGAAATTATCATCAATTTGGATTCCTCAAACAGAGGCCAGGGACAAAAAGTGACATCCCTCCACTCACTGTCCATACCTGTCACGAGGCTGCCTTTCTCACAGGGAAATACTCAATTTTCGTTTGGCCTTTTCTACCCCCAAGTACTGATTTATAGAGGAATTTCTTTCAAATGTCATATACAGTATCAGCTTAGTAGTCTGTAAGTGCTGAAATGTCCCTTCTGGGTAAAAGGAAAGGAATGTAGTTTACGTTTCTCATTTGGAAGTCCATTTAGGTTAAAGTGCTTTTTGTTTGTGGAAATATTAAGGCAGAGTTTGTATGACATGACTTGTGCATACATGTTTGAACAACTGTTCTAGTGATAGCCAGCCCCTAAATGTGACAGACAATAATTCTGACTATCAAAACATTCATTTTCTTCTCTGTAGCCAGTAATACCATGTATGCACCTAGTTATAACTAGCTGAGCTATTGGCTTTTGTGGATGTCTGAAAACATACGCAGTGATATGTGTCAGGGTAATGCAAGAAAGAGCCTTTCCTACCTTAGGGAGACTTTGGGAGGCATTCAAGAGTTATCACCCACAAAAGTGAACTTGTCTTCTTAAAATGGGAAGCTCTTTCTTGTTGTCCTAATTTAGAGAGACCCATGAGAGAAGTATGGTGTAATGGTTAGGAGCACAGATTTGGGAGCCAGACTGCCAGGGTTTTAATTCCCACTCTGCCATTTGCTAACTGTAACTTAATTTCTTTATGCTTCAGTATCCTTATTGGAAAAATAGGGGTCAGTAATACCATCAACTTCATTATGCTGTTCTGAAGATTAGATGATTTCAAATGTATAAAGGGCCCAGACAATGCCTAAAAATTAGTAAAGTGCTTTATGCATGGTCACTGTTTGTATTTATAGAAATTCAAAAATCCAGTAATTCACAAAGTAGAAAATAATGCCTTTGTGTTGGGTTTTTTGGTGTTTTTTTTTTTGAGACAGTGTCTCACTCTGTCACCCAGGCTGGAATGTAGTGATGTGCTCTTGGCTCACTGCAACCTCCGCCTCCTGTTTTCAAGTGATTCTCCTGCCTCAGCCTCCCAAGTAGCTGGGATTACAGGTGGGCACCACCATGCCTGGCTAATTTTTATATTTTTAGTGGAGATGGGGTTTCGCCATATTGGCCAGGCTGGTCTCAAACTCCTGACCTCAAGTGATCCACCCACCTCAGCCTCCCAAAGTGCTGGGATTACAGACATGAATCACCGTGCCCAGCCTGATAATAATGTTAGTCCATACCATAATCACACACACACACACACACACACACACACACAGCCAATGTATCAGGTACTCTGGAGAAACCTGTCTCAGGGCTCTGCACCCACCCTCTGGAAACTAGTGCTAGACAGGAGCAGGACTATGCATGTGCCTCACACATGATAGTAATAATATCTTAAACTTACATGCTTAAAATGTACATTTGCACACTTGTGACAGTTGTCGAGAGAGCTAAATGAAGCAATGAATGGGAAAGTACTTTGGGAATATATTATCAGCATCTGTACAGATGGAAAACCTTTTTTAAACCAGTTTTTAATTTTCTAATTTTTGATTTCTCTTTGGATTTGTTTACCCTTTGGTTCAGATTTTTTTCTCCCATTCAACCATGGTTTGACAAATACTAATAAATAACAACTAATAATCTTGAAAATCCAATGAAAAGACCCTCCTGATGGAGACTTTTAAGATTCAATGGGTTCAGATTCTGATCCCCAATAGGCTGGGTATTTTTCCTCTGGTCTAGCATCTCCCCTAGTACAGCATCACAGAGCTGCATACTGAGCTCCTCAAAAGAATAAAATAGATCTGCCTCATCAAAACATCTGTGGAGACTTAATTTTTTAGAGCCATTTTTGGTTCACAGTAAGATTGAGAAGAAGGTACAGAGATTTCCCATATACCCCTGTCCTCACACATGCGCGGCCTCTACATTCTCAACATCCGTGGTGCATTTGTTACAATCGAGGAAACTACACCACACATCATTGTCACCCAGAGTCCACAGTTTACATTAGCATTCACTCTTAGTGTTGTTTTTTCTATGGGTTTGGACAAATGCATAATAACATATGTTATCAGAACATTTTTTACTCTTTTGTTGGCAAGTTATATATATTTAATGACTTTTTTACAGCTACAACTATAATTAGCCATGCTATTTACATGATCTAATTTTAAAGCTCCAGGTTAAACACTGTACAGGATAGCACCCTGCCCTTCTATTTTGCCATTATTAGGATTCCCTTGTTGAAAGATGAAAATAAGATTCATAGAGAATGATGAAAAAAAAGCATCATGAAGAGAAGTTTCCTAAGTATTTTGGAGATGTTTCACACAGCACAGAACACTAATTCTGCTTATATTTTATATTTTGGAAAAATACACTTTATATTTAAAATTCAAAATTCAAGTCACGTATCAAATGTTGCCACAGGATCTCAAAGTAACAAACTCAGTGTTCAGTTTCTCTACTTCTCTTTTCTTTGTCTGTAAGTATGTGAGAGTGCCAAGGGCTGGCAAGTCCCTGTTCCACCAAAGGGAGAGTAGAAAAAGTGCCTCATGAGCGAATATTATAGACCCTGTTACCCCACCAACATCTACCAAGTGAAAGTTAAAGGTGATCATCGGCATCGCCTGAAATGAACAACAGTGCAATGGCTTCTCATATGTACAGAATCCAGTTCAAACCTTTTCAAAGCCAGTCAAGGACCATCGGTATGAGGAAAGAAATACAGTATTGTAAAACGACAATGGAGAGACTCCACCACTTACTTGCTTGTGAACCTGGGCAAGCTGCATGTTCTTTTGGGCCCCAGATTGCCTTTCAGTAAAATGTGGATAACAGTATTTACCTCATAATATTGTTGTGAGAGACTCACAGAGAAGGTGTGTGCAGAATGTCAAGCCTAGAACCAGTCAGAGGGCATATAACCGAGAATCATTCACTTTTCCCCTTACCTTGTCTTTGCACGAGTGTTCTTTCATCCTCCACCTCCCGACTCTTAACTTGGCCCTAACATGTCTCATCTTGGCTAGGATCTCCAGGTTCCCTACACAACACTCCAGACTGCTCTTGCTTCCTCAGACATACCCTTCATGGGCAGAGCCCTGCAACTGACATAGGCCAGAATGCCCTTGCGCCACATTTATGAAAAGTTAAAATGTGATAACCTTTGTAAAATATTCCTTGATTCCCTTAATTTATTATTATTAACATCCAGAAATTACTTCTCCTTTTGACCTCTTATGGACTTTATACCTTAATTATGGTTCATATTTGGTGCCATACTGTCATTTACATATCTGGGTTTCACATTAGATTCTGTGTGTTTTGAGACTAGGATATTATCTGTCTGTTTATTACTAGATTTAGCACAGTACTTTGCAGGTAGTTAAAACACAATAAATGTTCATTGTTAATTTAAAAAACAAAGTTATAACTTAAATTTTAAAACACTGAGGTTTGTGAACTGCCAAAAAGAGGCATCCATGCTTTGACTTGGGCCAGTCCCCTTGTGGTAAATTTTAAAAATCACCTACAAAATTTTTCTTCTATTTGCTTACGTGTTTGAGTATCTAAAAGACTCCTGTGGAAATAGACCCAGAAATAAATATTGAGAAGAGCCTCTGGGCTGGCATCTGTTTTAGAGAGTTTAGTGAGAAATGCAGCTACATATAGAGCTGTTATGAAAGGCAAGGACTCCATGGAATAATGAATGAATAATCCCCAAAGCTCTTTGCCATACACCAATGTCTCTTAAAAGTAGCATGTTACAAAGTATCACTGTGAAAGACCATCAACCTTTGGTCATAGGAACACTACATAGACAACTTTAAGCCTCATGGCTAGGAAATAACAAGATACAGGCAACAGAAAAGCCACATCTATGATCAGGTGCCTGAAATGAGGTGATTTAATTTGAACAAAGCCCTTGTGAATCTCAGGGGGTGAAAAGGCCACAGCCACCACATGTTGTTTCATCAGCTAAACTGGACTGTAGTACAGCCTGCCCATGCCCTTGGTGTGGCCAGAGTTTCCAATCAGACTACCATCATTTCAGCCATATTACAGAAAAGATTCCAACAGATGCTAATAGTTGAGAGACAAATAGTAACACACTCTTAATAAGTTTTCTGTGAAAAGGCTCTAAAATGTATTTTTTGTTGTTGTCTAAAAAGATAATGAAAAGGTAACAGTATAAGGGAAAGTTTCAGGAGGCTGGGGCTTTGTCCCAGCTGCATAACTAACTGGTTGTGTGAACTTGGTCAAGTCACTTAATCTTTCTGGGCCTCCATTTCTCGTTTGTAACATGGAGGTGCCACGTTCTGCACTGAGATTGTTGACTGAACTCTAAGATTATGCTTTTACTGTATTCTACCCCAGATTGTATCACCTTGTATTAGTTCATTCTCACATTGCTTTAAAGAACTATCTGAGACTGGGTAATTTATAAAGAAAAGAGGTTTAATTGACCTACAGTTCTGCAGACTGTACAGGAAGCATGGATGGGGGAGACCTCAGGAAACTTACAATCATAGCAGAAGGTGAAGGGGAAGCTGTCATGTCCTATATGGCTGGAACAGGAGGAAGGGAGAGAGAAGGGGGAAGTGCTACACACTTTTACACAACCAGATCTCATGAGAACTCACTCGTGGAACAGCAAGGGGGAAATTCACCCCCATGATTTGATCACCTCCCACTATGTTCCACCTCCAACACTCAGGATCACAATTCAACATGAGATTTGGGTGGGGTTACAGAGTCAAGCCACATCATTCTTCCTCTGGCCACTTCCAAATCTCATGTCTTTCTCACATTTTGAAATATAATCATTCCTTCCCAATAGCCCCCCAGAGTAGGGGAGTGGGGGAAGGCTGTTCCAGCATTAACCAAAAGTCCAAGTCCAAAGTCTCATCTGAGACAAGGCAAGTCCCTTCTGCCTATGATCCTGTAAAATCAAAAACAAGTTATTTACTTCCAAGATACAACCAGAGTACAGGTATTGGGTAAATGCTAATGCTCCAAAAGGGAGAAATCAATCACAACAGAAGGGTTACAAGCCCCATGCAAGTCTGAAACCCAGGAGTGCAGTCATTAAATTTCAAAGTTCCAAAATAATCTCCTTTAATTTTATATCTCATATCCAAGTCACACTGTTGCAAGCAGTGGGCTCCCAAGGCTTTGGGAAGCTCTGCCTCTGTGGTTCTGCAGGGTACAACCTCCTGGGCTGCTTTCACAGGCTAGCATTGAGTGCCTGTGCCTTTTCTAGGTGCAGAGTGTGCATGTTGGTGGATCTACCATTCAGGGGTCTGGAGGACAGCAGTCATCTTCTCACAGTTCCACTAGGCAATGCCCCTGTGGAAACTTTGTTTGGGGACTCCAATCCCACATTTCCCCTCCATACTTCCCTAGTAGAGGCTCTCCACAAGAGCTCCACTCCTGCAGCAAACTTCTGCCTGGACATCCAGGCATTTCCATTCATCCTCTGTAATCTAGGTGGAGGCTCCCATACCTCAACCCTTGTCTTCTGCAAACCTGAAGGCCCAATACCATGTGGAAGCCACAAAGGCTTGGGGCTTGCATCCTCTGAAGCAATGGTCCAAGCTTTACCTTGGCCCCTGTTAGCCATGGCTGGAGTTGGAGCAGCTAGGATGTGGGGTGCCATGTCCCAGGGCTGCACAGAACAACAGGGCCCTGGGCCTGGCCCACAAAACCGTTATTTCCTCCTAGGCTTCCAGGCCTGTGATTGGAGGGGCTGCCACAAAGGTCTCTGAAATGCCCTGGAGGCATTTTCCCCATCATCTTGGCTATTAACTTATTCTGCAGCCTTCAATTCCTCCCCAGAAAATAGGTTTTTCTTCTCTACCACGTGGTCAGACTGCAAATTTTCCAAACTTTTGTGCTCTGCTTCCCTTTTAAATATAAGTTCTAGTTTCGGAGTTTTTTTTTGTTTGTTTATGCAAATGAATGTACACTTTTAGAAGCAGTCAGGCCATATCTTGAACACTTTGCTGCTTAGAAATTTCTTCTGCCAGATATCCTAAATCATCTCTCTCAAATTCAAAGTTGCACAGATCTCTGGAGCGAGGGTGCAATGCCACCAGTCTCTTTCCTAAAGCATAGCAAGAGTGGCCTTTAGTCCAGTTCTGAATAAGTTCCTCATCTCCATTTGAGACCACCTCAGCCTGGACTTAACCATCCATATCACTATCAGCATTTTGGTCACAACCATTCAACAAGTCTCTAGGAAGTTCCAAACTTTCACTAATTTTCCTGTCTTCTTCTGATCCCTCCAACCAATTTTAACCTCTGCTCATTACCCATTTCCAAAGTCATTTCCACATGTTCAGGTATCTTTAAAGCCATGCCCCACTTGTCTGATACCAATTTTCTTTATTAGTTCATTTTCACATTCCTATAAAGAACTACCTGAGACTGAGTAATTTATAAATAAAAGAAATTCAATTGGCTCACAGCTCCACAGGCTGTACAGGAAGCAGGGCTGGGGGAGACCTCAGGAGACTTACAATCATGGCAGAAGGTGAAGGGAAAGCTGGAGTGTCCTACGTTGCTGAAGCAATAGGAAGGGAGAGTAAAGGGAGAAGTGGTACACACTTTTAAAAAAACAGATATTGTGAGAACTTACTCACTATTATGAGAACAGCAGGGGGCAAATCCACCACCATGATCAAATTACCTCCTACCAGGCCCCACCTCTAACATTCAGGATCACAATTCAACATAAGATTTGGGTGGGGGCAAAGAGTCAAAACATATCATACCTCTTGGATGAGAATAGTATCTTTCATCGAAGTTTTGTCAGGAAAATGATGCAATGAAAATAAAAAAATGAAAACACAAGTAATTTTTACTTTATTTTTTCTTATTCAAGCTGACCCTAGATTTATTTTTCAACAGCTGAGGTAGAATATTTGTTGATATAGATGTTACTAAACAGAGGCAAATCCCTAGTTACAAACAGATACATTGCAAAACAAATACCTTAACAAGCCTCCTTAAAACCTAAGCATAAAATTTAAAGTTTTGGTGAGAAAAGACATTTCATGTGATAGTCTACAGTACCAAAAACATCTTCTCACCTGTGCTTCTGTCTCCTTTACCCTGCTGTCTTAGTCCATTTTCTGCTTCCATAATAGGATATCGTAGACTAAGTAATTTATAAAGAAAAAGGATTTATTTGACTCATGTTTCAGGAGGCTGGGAAGTCCAAGAGCATGGTGCCAGCATCTGGTGAAGGTCTTGTGCTGCATCATCCCATGGCAGAAGGGTGGAAGGGCAAGCAAGTGTGCAAGACATAGAAAGAATGGGGCAAAACTTCTTGCTTTTATCAGGAGTCCACTCTCATGATAGCCAACATGAGAACTGACTATCATGAGAGTGGGCTCCTGATAAAAGTCCACAATAATGGCATTAATCTGTTCATGAGGGCAGAACTCTCATGACCTAATCACCTCTTAAAAGTCCCACTTTGTAATACCATCACAATGGCAATTAAATTTCAACATGAGTTTTGAAAGGGGCATTTAAGCCATAGCACCTGCTTTCTCAGCTTTTGTAAGAAGAATAAAGATTTCTCTTTTCCTTTTAAGCTAATTCTGATGATATATCCCTGCTTGAAATTCTAATGAGACATAAATTTAGGAACCAGAAAGTAAGGGTTTTAGGGGAAATTAAAAGACTTAAGGTAGGGAAAGGATATAAGGTTTTATCATTTAAAAGGCAGGTAAATGGGTGGAGGCAAAATGAACATTAATAGCATTGATGGAAGAAGCCCAGTAAGAGTTGAGTTTATCAGGTCCTGGGGACTTTAAACAGTAACTATGGGTAAGTTAATTTTAAGATATGAATAGAAAATAAGAGAAAAGGTATCTAGTAAAAAAGAAGTCAATAGACAGCAAAGAGGAAATAGAAAACAGTTTCTCTATATTTTCATTTCTGTTTTCCTTGTGCATTTCTGCATCTTCCCTTTCATTACCACAGACCACAGTCATGCTAACACTGATGAAAGAGGAAAGTGGGAGACTGATAAATCCTCCAAGTAATTGGCAGAAGGAAGAAAAATAATAAATGCACAAATGAATCAAGGAAAGTTATATATTTTACATTTATCATAGGCATATAGTTTGTATATTTTTGTTATAGCACTAATCACATTGCATTTATTAGGCTGTCAGTTAGTTGAGCTTTTTGGATCTGTGAATTTATATTTTTTAACATATCTGCAAACTTTTCAGTCATTATTTCTTCAAATATTTTTCCATTACCACCACCATCTTCTAGTACTCAAGTTACACTGTATGTCAGACTAGTTGATATCGAAATTGTTCCACTGAGATGGAATTCACTTTTTTATTAGCCTTTCATTTCAGATAGTACTTTTCAGCTCTAGAAATTCTATTTGGTTCTTCTGAATAGTTTCCACTTATCTCTTCATTATGTTCACCTTTTCCTTAATATGCTCGAGCATATTTGTAATAGCCACTTCAACATTCTCATCTGCCAATTCCATCATTTCTGAGTCTTTTTCTCTTGACTAATTTTTCTCCTGGTTAGACCTCACATTTTCTGGCATTTTCACATGTCTAGTAATACTTACTTGGCTGCTGGAAATTGCAAATATTACATTGTTGAAGGTCTAGATTTTGTTTTCTTCTTTTAAAGAATATTGGGTTTTGTTCTGGCAGGCAGTTAATTCACGTGAGGATTAGTTGAACTAGACCTTTTAAAGCTTGTTTTTTAGTTGTGCTAGGTCAGATCTATAATGATCTACCTCTCAGGCTCATTGAGTCCTACTATTAAGGCTTGACCTTTCTAAGGTTTCTACTTATGTGTGTTCACATAAATGCCTCATGTGTGATCAATGAGTTCTTCCCACTATAGCTAGTCAGAACTTGAGGGCCTATCGGCTATGTGAAATGTAAGTTATTCAAGGTACAGCCCCCAGTAATTGTCCTTTGGCCATCTTTGTAGTCTTACTCTACATATCTGTAGCTTTCATATTCCGCAAAGGACTTGAGGGGACCCCATACAGATTTCTGGAACTCTTTCTCTTTATGTCTCTCTCCTCTCAAATTCTGTCCCATAAATTTCACCTCACTTCCCCAAACACACTCTATCCTCATCTCTCTTAGATTCCCTCTCTGTGTCATAGTCTAGAAAGTGTCTCTAGTGGAGCATATGTTACTTGTGTCCCTTCTCTTGGGTATCACAGCCTGTTCAATGTCTGAGAGTTGCTTCATATGTCACTTGTCCAGTTTTCTGGCTGTTTATGGCGGGAGAACCAGTCTGGTACCAGTTGTACCATTATAACTGGAAAAATAAGTCCCACCACATTTGTATTCAAACTTTGTTTCTATTTCTTTTCTCACCAAGAGGCAGTGACACCCTTCAAGGCAGTGATACCCTTCAAGGCAGTGACAGGGCCTCATTCACCTCTGCATTCTCAATGTCTTAGATATGAAATATAGTATATATCAGGCATAATAGTATTGTTGAATAAAAGCATAATTGACGATTGTTAAACTAATCCATAATACTTATGGTATCTATATTTAAGTAATTGACATGAATATGTAAGTGTTTCTTTAACACGTGGGGTTTTTTAAGCAACTGAGAATAATCTATTAAATGACTGAATATATGTAAGTTAGAGATCAATGCTAGAGTCAGATTAGTTCTATGCTAAGCTTATATAACATTCCTTATAGCTGTAAGATGCTAGTGTCTAGAAGCAAAGATCACATTCATTCAGGTATCTCTAGGACAATAATGATGGGCTATTCTAGAATAAAAACTAGTAGAGCTGTTTTCAGCATTCAGTCTGTGAAGCTGACAAATAGAGTATCTACCTTCAGAGATTTCTGCCTCTACGCAAGCAAAAGGGTTAAAAACTTTCAGACCATAGTTTCATTTATGTTCATATTCTAAAGGACTATGGTGGCTTTTAATTTAAATAGCAAGATGCATTGAGTTGGTCTTTTAAAAGTCTGTGTAGCTATCTTCCTATAATTAAAAAGTAGACTCACAAAATAAGAATTACAGTCAGACTGCTATAAAGTTCAGATATTGGGAAGGAAAGAAGTCTTGCATTTTCACATTAAAGGTTTCTTTCTGAACTCTTAAAGCAACATCTGTACAAGAGGTTTCGTATAAGAAATATCTGCATCTGGAAGAATGAAGTCTTAAAAATCTATGATGCTTAAAATCTGTGGATATGGGCACATCTATAGATATCTGTACTTTATTGTCTAAAGAGTCTCTAAAATTCCAGTTACGCACACACACACACACACACACACACACATCACTGTACCTACTTCACAGGTCAACACAGGGTTCACACAATATTGTTATTATCAATCACACAGTCTTTTAATACTTAATCTCATTCGATCCACAGGATTCTTAAAATTCCCTTTTGTTCCTTTTTGACTATATTTCTCGCTTTTTCCAAAGAAAAAGAAGACTTTTTTAGGTTAAGGAACTCAGCTGTGAATGAGATGTCAACTCTGTTGGTTCATTCTTCTAGTTACCTTCAGCAAGTCACTTTTTCATCTTTGTTCTTTGATTACACAACCTACCAGGTAGAAATAATAATTTGATCTCCACACGAGAGTTAAGAACTCCTGAAATTTTAATATAGGATAACAAAAAACTGGTGCATTATGAAGAGAAATTTTTCAAAGTAATGACTGTACTTGTTTAAAACTAAGTGAAATGAAATGACATTTAAAGAAAAATGATTTAAGTTCATGGTCCCAAAACTATTTAAAAGTAAAGGTTTTATTTCACTGTGTTTTTTTCCAACATTTCCCCCTTTGGTTTACATTTGCTAGTTAAGAATTTAAAGTGAACCTTTGCCAAAGCCTCAGGTTCCACCTGGTTTGGGCTTGAAACCACATGAAGCCACTGAATTTTGCATAGTTTCCATTTGAAATGATTTATCAGCTTGGGTTCTCTTTCAGTGACAGCCAGGTTTACATGAAACTTGGCCAAGCATTAGATGAACCTGCTCTGAGTTTTGATTTTATATCAGACCCTAAAATGAGGCCACTCACCTAATTCTGTCTTTCAAAAAGTTCTTCTTATAATGTCCCCAGAGTATACATAGTAGTTACTAGAGACTGAGGCATGGCAACACTTTCTTTCAGTATAATGTAGGGGGAAATTTGTCAGCTACTTGGAACCTATTCTAATTTGAAAAACAGACAGATTTAATAGAGGCTCTAGTGTCAAGCATGACACTTTAGGGAAAAATTTCTTTAGAAGTCTCAACAAAAGGGTTTTCAAATAAATAGCTCAGAAAGACCAGGTTAATTCATTTTTTTCCTTTATTTTTTCCTTTACTTATGCATTCATTAATTTAATAAATATTTATTGAGCATCTACTACATGCCCTGCCAAGCGCTTTTCTAGGCATAGGATGCATTAGTGCACAAAATAATTAGAGATCCCAACTTTTGTAGGTCTTACATTCTAATAGCAGGAGACAGACGATAAGACTAGCCACAATATACGTAGTATATTAGAAAGCAGTAAGTACTATGAAACAAAAGTGGAGCAAAATTAAAGATCAGGGTGGGCTGCAGTGTTAAAGAGGATTTACAAGGAAAGACTCATTGAGATGGTAAGATTTGAACAAAGACTTGAAGGAGTGAGGAAGTAACAACCGGATCTTGATGAAGAATGTTCTAGACAGAGAGAACAGCTAGAGTGAAAGCCCCAAGAGGAAAGTGTACCCTATATATTACAGGAACCATGGGAGAATATTATGTCAGAAATGGAGTGAGCAAATGGGAGAGTGGTAGGAAATGAGGTCAAGCAAGTCACAATAGGCTAACACATGACCTGGAGGCCATGGGAAGGACTTTGGCTATTTCTCTAGATGAAAAGGAAGCAACGGCAGGATTTTGTACAAAGGAAACATACATTCCAACTTATAAGAATATATAAGTTCAAAAGGCTCTATCTATCACATTGTGGTAGATGATAGATGGGCCAAGGTTAAAAAAAAAAAAAGAAAGAAAGAAAGAAAAGAAAAAAGAAACATTAAGAGGCCATTGAAAAAGATGAGTGCTTTGGATTTGGTGACAACAATAGAAGTAGCAAAAGTAGTCAGATGCTACCTATGTTTTGAAGATAGAGCCAACAATGTTGCCTAATCAACTGGATATTAAAAAGAGAGAAAAAGAAGGACAGAGAGAGAGATAGGGAGAGAGAGAGATGGATCATGGACAATTTTTCTTTTTTTTGAGACAGAGTCTCACTCTGTTGCCCAGACTGGAGTGCAGTGGAGTGATCTCAGCTCACTGCAACCTCCACCTCCTGGGTTCAAGTGATTCTCCTGCCTTAGCCTCCCAAGTAGCTGGGATTACAGGTGCCCACCACCACACCCGGCTATATTTTGTATTTTTAGTAGAGATGGGGTTTCACCATGTTGACCAGGCTGGTCTTGAACTCCTGAGCTCAAGTGATCCACTCACCTCAGCCTCCCAAAGTGCTGGGATTACAAGCATGAGCCACCGTGCTCAGCCAAAGATGAATTCAAGATGCTGGCCCAAGCAACTGAAAGGACAGAGCTGCCATCAACAGAGATTAGAAAGGCTGCAGTTGAAAGAGTTTTGGGGAGATAGATAAGCAGTTCAGTTTCGGAAGTTGAGTTTGAGATGTCTATTAGACCGTCGAGTGGAAATATCATTAATTAGGCAGTTAACTTGATGAGAGTCTGTATTTGGAAATAAAGGTTTGCATTTGGAAGTCATTAGCATAATGTCAACAAGTATGTGAGTATAGACAGGGAAAAGCACTAAAGTCTAACCCCCAAAGTACTCCAGCATTCAGAAGTCAAAGAGAAGAGGAGAGAAGAGCTCCTGTAAAGTAGGATGAAGACAAAGGGGTGGAGGAGTTTTGGGTGCCTTGGAAGCCAAATGAAGACAGTGTTTCAAGGACGAGAATGTTATCAACTGCGTGTGGCAGTATGATGAGGATTGAAAACTGATCATTGGATTTATCTACTGGAGGTCATCGGTGACATGTATAAAGGCAACAATGGTGAAGTAGAGAGAGAGAGAAAGTCTGATTATTTAGGCAAAGATAAACTGGAAGAAGAAAAAACTAAGAAATATAACAATTCTTTCAAGGAGTTTTCTGCAAATGGAGCAGAGAGATAGGACAGTAGCTGATAAGAGAAGCATAGTAAAATGTGCTTGACATAACCCCCTGTTTATATAGTAACACGAGTGATATAACTTTTAGGGAAAGCATGATGATCTGAGTGAAAGAGAAGAGTATTGCTGGAGCTGTGGTTTTGAATAGATGAGAAGAGGTGGAACCTGGCCCACAGGTAGAAGAATCAGCTTCAGACAGAAAGAATATGCAGAACCTATCTACTCCAATAGAAGAGAAGAACATACCTGTAGTGGAGTAGATGCTGGCGGGTGAACAGGCTGAGGAGTTGGGGGGACCTGTGGAAGTTCTCCTCCAGTTGCTTCTGTTTCCCCAGTGAAGTATAAACCAAGGTTACGAGTGAAAGTCAGGGATGAGTGTGAGGAGGGATGAGGTGGTGTGAAACAGACATTTGAGAGAATGGAAGAGTCGTGGGATTAGGGCAATAAACTATGATTGCAAGGCAGTATTAGGGCCTCTTTGAAGTTCATGGCACTGAACATAACATGAGACCATTCAGGGGACTTCTGTGCTCTTCTCCAGGCATGTAGAGTTGCACAGGTGCAGATACCAAGCAGCCAGAGAGCTGGATTTAACTCAGGTTTGGGGAAACCAAGCAAGGATGGCGAAGTGACAGAGGGAGAAGGAGGTTGAGAATGTTTACAAAGGACTGATAATAATGACTGTTTTTGGAATTATAATTCACTACCCTCCTCTGATAAGGAGGGGAATTAAGACATCAAGGGCTGGTGAAGGAGTGGGAGGATCAAGGAGTGAAGAGCCCTGCCATGTCAAAGGATTGTTGGGGTTGGCATACTAAGAGCAATAATCAGAGAGTGGGATCTATGGAACCAAGATGATGGAGCAGGCAGTTACTAGTACTCATAAGGGCTAGGGTTGACTAGATTGGCCAGGGAGTGGCTTGGGGAGAGAAGGGGTGGTCCAGAAAGGAAGAGGCAATGGTGCTGGTGAGCTCACATCCAAGAACTTTGAAATCTTCAAAAATTCAGACAGGAAGAAATGACAGTAAAGCAGGAGCTAAAATTATTTAAAAATTAGGGACAACGTCCTGGGGTCGGTGAATAACTAGGGAAGTAGTAGGCTATGTAATACAACAAGATTAGAGATAAGAAAGCTGAGATTTAAAGTGGACAATAGAGAGGAATGGAGGGAGGGAGAAAGGGAGAGAGAAAAGCAGGCCAGCAGGCTTTAAGAAAGATTTTGGCATGACACTGATTCATCTGTATGTTAGTCCATTCTTGCCTTGCTATAAAGAAATACCTGAGGCTGGGTAAGTTATAAAATAAAGAGGTTCAATTGGTTTACATTTCCTCAAGCTGTCCAGGAAGCATGGTGCTGGCATGTGCTCCTGATAAGGGCCTCAAGAGGCTTACAGTCATGGAGGAAAGCGAAGAGGGAGCAAGCAAGTCATATGGTGAGAGAGGAAGTCAGAGAGTGAGCAGTGAGGTGCCATGCTCTTTTCAATGACCAGATCTTGCATGAACTTAAAGCAAGAACTCATTCCTGTGAGGATGGCACCAAGTATTGATGAGAGGTCTGACCCCATGATCTAATCCCCTCCCCCACACCCCACCTCCAACACGGAATCACATTTCAACATGAGACTTGGAGGGAACAAAAATCCAAATGACATTAACTGGATACACTCACATGTGCATTGAATCTTCTAGAGTTATGTTATTCAAAGATAGTATAGTTATAGACAAACCTGAATAAATCATTGCATTGTGTATAAAGTTACAGTTTGCCAAAATGTGATTCTTCCTCCATCAGAAGCTATCAAGGGGCCCAATAACATGCTGCTTCTTTTTTTATAGTGAAATAAACAAGAAAATCCTTAGAAAGGTGCCAAATGATACTACAGAAAAAGGAATCCAATTTACACATAGATGGTCTAGGCTTACTTTATGACAATAATAAAACAAGTATTTTCTCTAGGAAAGAGAGCTTAAATCTCTGAAGGACAGTGGATAGCTTTATAACGTATAATACTGGCTTTATTACCCTTTTATGGTTTTACATCTTCTCTTTACTTTGACAAAAGATCATTCAGAAGTGAACTTACTTCAATGATACCTACACAGACTTTATACCCACAAAAGTAATTCATAGTATTTATCCTGGTGACAGGTCAGTGGAGATGATCACATTTTTTTATTTTCATAGTTAAGCTATATTTCATTCTTGATGCCAGAGAAGAATTTTTTTAATTTCCTGGGAATCAGGAATGGCACTTTTGGCAGGTTCTGCACCAATTTGAGCTCACAGATGCCCAAAAATTGCTCAATGGGACTAAGTCTCGTAAGTAATTCCAATTTTGTAGTGAAACAAATTCTATTTTCTTTTGGAATAAAGTAGAGAAACATGGCCAGGTAGAATTTCCCTGGAGTAATTTTCCTTTTCGTGTTTATGAATTATGTCTTTGCCCATGGTGAGCAGTGCAAAGATGACAGCAGGTGGCTCACTTTACAAATCAGTAAACCAGAGGAAACCTTGGTTTGCAAGGAAGTTGAGTGGGGAGAAAGACTATTCAAAAGGAAAAGAATATTAAATAGAGAATTCCAAGGAATTAAGTTCTTGTTTGTTCTTTACTACAAATAGCAGTATTATAAAAACTGCAATAAGCCTCCCAGGCACCTAACACTATGCAGAGTGGATTTTGTGGACTTCATCTGAAATGACAAATCTCAAGAATTAATTCAACAAATTTCAATGCATTCCTTACATGTGCAGGATATCGTCTAGGCACTGAGGCTGTAATGGTGGGATGTGGCCCACAGGTTCCACTCTCAGGGAGCTTACATTCTCAGATGACCACAATACTGCCCCCGTGTGAGCTGAAGTTGTGACTGCAAGTGACAGGCACTGAAGTTCCTGGTGTGATTATCGAAGACTGCATCTTTAGAGGTTGTTGGAGGAGGGATGAAGAGTTTTTAGCACTTGGAACAAATTTCTTGAAGCTCTTCCGTGTAGTAACACCCTGGCTCTATTGTTTGGATAGGTTTTACACCAATTTGAGAATATAATACATTCTCTGAAAATGATACAAGTCAATAATGAAAATGTGCAAGATCCTAAGCAGAACTGTAAAGTTTGGAAATGCAAATTGCTCATAACCAAATACCGGGCTTCTGCAAGCACGTGCCAGCTTAAGGACACTTAATACTGTAGAAGTATGCCTCAGGAACCTTCTCACCTACCAGGATTTTGAGTTCAACAAAATCCCTCTCCTATCGCGGCACAGAGCTCTTCTTCAGTTCCCTGTAAAGATAAAGGACTTTTCCCAAGGCTGTTAGCTGTGCTTTGATGCAAAAGAGAATTTAAATTTAAATTATTTTTATTTAAATAAAGATCAGTCTATTCTTAAATTTTGTTTTATGAGTCAATCTGTTCAAATGATGGACTTTTTATTTTATTAGTCAATTTAAAAAATCTTCCATTTCAAAATATTTGTCTCGTGAAGCTTATAGAAAAAGGCAGGCCAGGCATAGTAGCTCATGCCTATAATTCCAGCACTTTGGGAGCCCACGGTAGGAGAACTGCTTAAGCCCAAGAATTCAAGACCAGCCTAGGCAACATAGTGAGACACTATCTCTACCAAAAAAAAAAAAAAGAAAGAAAGAAAGAAAAGAAAAATTAGTCAGGCATAGTGGCATGTGCCTGTAGTCCCAGCTACTTGGGAGGCTAAGATAGGAGGATCGCTTGAGCCCAGGAGGTGAGGCTGCAGTGAGCTATGTTTACACTACTGCACTCCGACCTGGAAGACAGAGTGAGACCCTGTGTCAAGGAAGGAAGGAAGGAAGGAAGGAAGGAAGGAAGGAAGGAAGGAAGGAAGGAAGGAAGGAAGGAAGGAGAGAAGGAGAGAAAGAAAAGAAAAAAGAAAGGAAGAGGCTACTTGAATTTCACTCAGGTTACAGGATTAGCTTCAAGAGAAAGATAGCAAAAATAATAATAGACTCTTGTAAGTGTCTAAAAGAGAGAATTAATCCAAAAGTACTTAAAACACTCTAGAAATGCAAATAATAAAATGTCAGTGTGAACAGTTCCTGTTTGGCTTTGGCTAGTATCTTATTCTTAAGAACTCCCTTCCGGTTTGCTGACAGCTCTCTATCTGCTTTGCCTAAGATAACAACCCAGGCAGGCAGAGTATGCAAGGACTCTTCAGGACAGATAATTGCATGTAAAAAAGTAGCTTGGATTCAGAGCTTCATTTTAACAGTTCATAACCATATTATCAATCTGTAAATTGCCTATAAACAGAAAAGATGTCAAGAGAAAATAACAGGAAAAAAATAACGCTAGTTGACAGATTCTTCCCTACAAAGTCTTGTAGTAGAAACCAAAATAATACAAAAACATGACAATAGCCATGTCATTGGGGGCAAGTGAAAAGACAAGGCAAATGACCAGTAGAGCCAGAGGAAAGAACTAGAGGTCAGAAAGCACAAAGGGCTCTGCAGAGAGGACGAAAGACTTCGTTCCGATGCTCAAAGACAGAGGATGGTGGTGTCAGCAGGGGATTCCTGGGCAGCTTAGGGACTAAGCAAGCACAGGGCTTTGGTTTAGTTAAAATACCAGTTATGCAAAAAAAAGAATTGCAGGTGTCTCCACAGAATGTATTTCTGCACAGGTTCCTAAGTAAATATAGAGGACAGATAGATAGAGTGAACAAAAAAATAAACAACCATTATCCATACAGATTTAAAGTCTTAAAAATGAATGAGATTTTCATTGTGTGGTCTCTACCCATTTAGTGTGGGCGAGTGTGTGTGTGCGTGTGTGTGTGTGTGTGTTTCTTTTTCTTTAGAATTGCAGGGTAAATGCATGATGAAAAATGATGTTTAAATAACCAAATTCCTATGTGTTTCGCTGGCTGAGAGCAGAGACACAGAATGAAGGAAATGAGAAAGAGGGAATTTGTGAAGAGTTTGACTAAAAATTGTCCTCTTCCCTCCTCCGGTATAATGCATCAAAGTAAAAGACCAGTTTTGAGAGGATAAAGTTTAGGTCAAAAATGTGCTATATCCAGCCTGTTTCTTGCTTTCCCAGGAACTCTTTTATGTCCAACTGCACAGTCTCTATCTTCCTCTAATCCTTTTCAGTCTTCTTGCCCTTTGCCCCCACAGGACCTTTGGCACATTGCCTCTTGACCTCAAAAAATGAGGAGTTCAGAGTTTCAGGGAGATTTTGATGCAACCACCTGCTGTTCTTCTCTACCGTTTTCCCCACCACTGAATTCAAATAGAATGGTAGAGGGTATAAATATGCTAATATTCTGAACCACACCAAATCCCCAACTCAACAATTCCTGTGAGATAGGACAGTTGTAGGGATGGGTTTGAGTTAATAATTGTCCCACCACTAGCCAAATAAGAATGGGAATGGAAGAGCTTGTAGACAGACATGGATTGCAATCTCTCTCATATGGAAAAAGTGCAAAAATCCAAATTCTCAAAAGATTAGTCGATTTAGTATTGTGCTTTGAAGTCGAGACAACTCTTGATTTTCTCTTACAAAACTCGGTTTTCTTTAATTATGTACTGGTAAACTCTGACTAGAAAACTGGAATATTTGGTTATCTAAAATTTCGCTTTTATAAATCCAACTTTTGGACATACAACTCTTAGAAGAGAGGGTCATACCAGTGTGTCCTGAGACAGGGCATCATTTAGCTTGGGGAATGAAATAAGACAAGCATAGCATGGCATTTAAGCCATCAGTCCTGATGAGACATATTCACAGTTGGTCAACGCAGGAAAGAAAGCAGGCAAGATAGCCAAGGAACCACAGTGGGTTTGTTGTTGTGGTGGTGGTGGTGGTGGTGGTGGTGGTTTTTCAGGTAGTAGTTCCCTGTCTGTTTTAGGTTTCAAATTGAATTTGGGAAATGTTTTAGTTGACTAAATGAAAGACGCATGAATTCATGGATCATAGAACAAGAAGGAACTACAGCAGAGTTAAAATGTTTGGGTTGTGAAAATAAATTAGTAATAAAAAAGGAAATGCTTATTAGGAACTTTCTATGTACCAGCTCTTCTCCTAAGTGTATTACATATACTAAGTTATTTAAACCTCAAGAAGTCTGTGAGGTTGATACTCTTACTCCAGCTTTACTAGTAAGGAAACTGAGATCCGAAAAGTTTAACCTGTGCCAGGTGTCACAGCTAGCAAAGGGGCAGAGCTCCCGTCAGACCCCAAAGCCTGTGTTTATTGTAAAACCATTATGCTAGGTGCCAAAAGAATGCCTGGATATATGAAAGGGAAAAGAGGTGAGGCTCTTCTGAAAAAGCCATTAGGAAATTCCTTTGAACTATCGCTGATGTAGCTCCTAAATTTCAGAACCCCTCTACTCTCTATTCTCATGAATCATCAACAGTTAGCACTGTACCTCTAACTATGAAACTGAGTCGCACCTTCAGTTCTTTATGAAATTGGTCTTTTTTAGAAACTTATTGTATTAGTTATCTATCGTTGCATTAAAAAAAAAACAAAATGTAAGAGACTTAATAATAAACTTCAATCCTCTTACACAGTTTCTGTGAATCGGGAATGTGGGAGTGGCTTGGCTGGATGGTTCTAGTTCAAAATCTTTTATGAGGGTGCAACCTAACATATAGAGCAGGCCCTACGTTCCTCTAAGGGACTCACTAGAGTAGGAGGATCCTCTTCCAAGATGGCTCACTCACAAGGCTGGCAGGTTGGTGCTGGCTGCTAATTGGAGGCCTCAATTCCTTGCCATGTGGACCTCTCCATGGGGCTGCTTGAGTGTCCTCACTGCATGCATGGTCACTGAGAGCAGGTGATTCGAGAGAACAAGGCAGAAGCTGCTAAGTTTATTGGCACCTAGCCTCAGAAATCACATTCTGTCATTCTGTAATCCCACTGGTTACCCAGATCAGCCATATGCAGTGTGGGAGTGAGCTGCACAAAGGTTTGGATACCAGCAGGCGAGAATCACTGGAGACTGTATTGGAGGCTGGCTGCCACACTTACTGTCAGTTTATTAATGATCCTATTTGGTGACTTGGTCTCATTTTTCTGCTTTAGGGCAAGACCAATAGAGAGATGAAATAAATGCAGTAAATGCATTCAGTTATAATTGCAGTGGATAATCTGCCCTTGCGTCTTTCCAGGAGAGCTAGAGGTTAAGGAGTCTTGCTGGACTCTCAACTCCAGTCATTCTATTGCCTTACTGCTTGTATCAAGTGTAGGATTTGTCACTAAATGTCAGGCTCACCAGGATACTCAAACATCAGGTTCTTTGAGCAAACAGAAAAAGTAATGTCTAGGACTACCCTACATATTCATTCAGTTATCTGAAAAATATTTTTTAGATGCCTACTGATGGATAGTGCCATTGTCTATGCAGAATCTTAGGCATAATGTACCATTAGGGAGGCTCAGTCTGCTATTTATAGAGATTCTTTGCTAAAATGAACTTTAGCGATAATTAAATATAGTCACCACTCCTTATTACAAATAAAAACATTGAAGTCCTCAGAAAACTAAAAGTTGCTTTTGTTACTTGGTTATACCTGTTCTGCTTTAACTTCTCATTGATGAAATCACCATCAAAGCCAGTGCCTAAAATGGTTTTTAGAGGTTCTCTATGGATTTCATTGCTTTTCCTCTACCATAGTAACCAGATGAACTATTTGAATGAATTGTACCTCTTTCCAGAGTTCAGTCCAAGAGTCATAAGTTGTTTATGGACATCACTCTGGTCCTTCTGTCTTAGAAAGAGGAAAATCTAACTCAACCTCAATACTAGCATTGACCTATGACTAAGGAACCACTTTCTATCTGGTGAGCCAACGTGTCAAGTTAGACAACCGTCCTTTCCAGAGGGATTGTAGCTGTTGGTGTCCTGCACAAGTAGATACTGAGAAGGGGTAGAATGGAACAAGGTAAACAGGTACTTACTGAGGACCTACTGTGCTCCAGGCAGAATGCTAGCACTTTCACACCCGGGTCAACTCTTTAATTTCCAAAACGATGGCATGAGGTAGGAGGCATGATGGCTATCCCGTTTTACAAAAGAGAAAACTGAGAAGGTAATTTGTCCAAGAATGGTTGGGGAACAAGAGACATATTTGGGATGTAAATCCAGATCTGCCTGAGCCTGTATTCTGACCCACCACGCTGCCCAAACACCACTCAGAACTGACTTCTCGATGAACACACCTAGCTCATGCATATGCTCTGTCTCCTCTCATTGTCCCTTGTTGCTTTGGAACATTAAAAACTCTTTTAACTTTAAGTTTGCATATATGTGTATATGTGTAAATGAACAGTTTTCAAATACATTGTTATCTCCTTAATAACAGTATCCCTTTTAAATTTCCCCTTCCCCACCCATAGGGTGGAATACTATGCTCTGCCCGCAATGAGCTCTGAAGATAGTTTTTGTTCTCATGACAAATTTTCACCCAAGCCACCACCCACCTCTCCTTCACCTCAACTCACTAAGTGTTCTCTTCTGCTGGTGGAGAAAAAATAAATCATTTCGATTTTTTTAATATCATGTTATTTCCCTCCAAACATGTACATATTGTGCTTCCTCAAAAAGTCTTTCTTAACCAGTCAATACATTTGTCTGCTTTAGAGTTGTGATTACAGCAATTAATGTGGAAGCTGACAAGTCAGATTTATTATGACTGAGAGAAGTCTTTGCAGATAACCTGCGTCTTCACTTAATTTCACCGTAGAAGTATTTTTTATTCTGGAAATATTTTTTAAATGTAAGCACAGCATAATCATTGCTGCTTCTTTGTCTTTCTCTGTAATTTCCAAGAAGACCTTTTCCTCTTCGTTTCTGCTTGTAGTGGCTTCACAGCTCAGTATCAACACAGGAAAGAGAGGCACCTCTAAGCTGATTACAAACACGGCCACCCCTCTAAGGGCGAAACTGCATTGCTGTCAGTCTTAGGAATTCACAACCTTCACAGCAGCCATGGCTCTTCAGCAGAAGCCCTGAGGCTCAGTTGCCAGCTGATGACCTTTGATGGGATAATTTCTAGCTTTGCTAAGACTGCAAGAGGAACAAGTGAGGGGTTAGGAAGCAAGAGTTATTCATGAAACCACTGTGTCTTTATTCAAGAATGTTGAGAAACAAACCTTGTTGGCTATTCTTCATTAAATAAAGTAGCATACCCATTTAAATATCAAAATTGTTCGTCAAGTCACTCATAAATCCTCAAACTTTATCTTTTTCATTTAAAAATTCTTTTTTGCCTGAGGGTCTTGTAAGAAAGCTAGTCATTCTATGCCTTAAAATAATTGTTTCAAGCCAAAACAGGCACGTGAGAACATTTTAAGCTTCAATGAACCTTGAAAGAACTTTCAATATTTGAGGAGGGAACCCTTCAATTCTTTTTTTTTTTTTTTAAAGGAACCGGACAGCAATATGAATGTAATCTGTTAGCATTGTGAGAAACAGGTCAGTAACCCCCCTTTTTATTCCCACAACACCACCAAATACTTTGCTGATTTTAATAACTGTTAGAAAGGTCTCCTCAAACACAGAAAGGAACTAGTGTTTTCACGACCCCCTGAAAGAAGAGGACGCATTGCAAGATCTTTAAACTCCTACAGCAAGAGAATGAAAAAAGAATGTAAGAGGAAAGTGGATAACTACCTGTTTGACCTATATATATAAAATAGATTTGTTACTAATTTGAATCAATTTGTTTGTTGTTGTCATTGCTTTCACCATCTTAAACTTTATTAAGTTTATGGTTGTGCGATAGATCTCTAGAACTCTTCTGTCTTGCAAAACTGAAACTCCACATTCACTGAACAGCAACTCTGCCCTTTCCCTCCCATCCTTCTCTCCCTCCTGGAGCCCCTGGCAACCACCAATTTTACTTTCTTTCCTGTGAGTGTGACTATTCTAGATATCTCATATAAGTGAAATCATACAGTAAAATTATTAGAACCAGTTTGGATACAAATAAGATTTAAATGTACAGACTGATTAATCTGGATGTACTAATATCAAGACAAACAAAAGAAAACAAAGTGTGGCCACGGGATCAAGAACACTTGCTTGGCTCTTACTGCCTCTACTAGTTTTCCGTATGCTCACTTTTGTGCAAAAGCTGTTTAAAGTCCAGATTACTGATACTTATAATCCCAGCAAGGACAGGGTCGTATTGGGCAGTGGAAAATGGTGAAACCTAACTCTGAAGGCCCTTGGACCATTTGTTCCAAAAGCAAACAAGTTGGAAAGAATGTGGGTTTTTTAAATTTTATTTTAAGTTCCAGGGTACATGTGCAGGATATGCAGATTGGTTCTACAGGTACACATGTGCCGTGGTGGTTTACTGTACCTATCATCAATCACTTAGGTATTAAGCCCTGCATGCATTAGCTATTTATCCTGATGTTCTCGCTCCCCCCGTCCCCCTCCCCCAATGGGCCCTGGTGTATGTTGTTCCCCTTCCTGTGTCCATGTGTTCTCATTGTTCAGCTCCCACTTATAAGTGAGAACATGTGGTATTTTGTTTTCTGTTCTTACATTAGTTTGCTGAGGATAATGGCTTCCAGCTCCTTCCATGTCCCTGCAAAGGACTTGATCGCATTCCTTTTTATGGCTGCATAGAATTCCATGGTGTATGTGTACCATATTTTCTTTATCCAGTCTATCATTGATGGGCATTTGGGTCGATTTCATGTCTTTGCTATTGTAAATAGTGCTGCAATAAACATACACGTGTATGTATCCATTGTAAATAGAATAATTTATGTTCCTTTGGGTATATACCCCGTAATGGGATTGCTGGATCAAATGGTATTTCTGGTTCTAGAACCCTGAGGAATCAAAATGTGGTTATTTTTTTTTTTTTTACCTCCAATCTGTCTCTATTGTAATATTAAAATCAAAGACTTGTAGCGAGTAGCCTAAAATCCCTTAAACAAAGTTAAAAGGCAAACAATAGTCTAGAAAAAAAATTTGCGAAATTCAGTGCTAAAGTCAACTATTTTCCTTGGCTTAAGGGAGTTTTATTCTTAGCAGTTATTATAATGACAAAAATCATGATATGGAATAGGAATGAGAAGGAAGCTGTCAATGGTTTGGGAAAATTTTTTGCTAATGACTTCATTGAGAGTAACATAATGGAAGTTCATCCTGGGAGCTGAATACTGTACATTCTACATTACTGAACCCTGAAGTTTGCTTACTGAAAATACTTGCAGGAAGTAGCTCCTCATTAAATAGGCATTCTCCAAGAATCAGATGAAAATTGAAAAATTCCGAAAGCATTTGCAAATAATTTGTTTAAATGTCTTTAATATAATAGTCCATCTTTATAGTCAAATAGTTCTTTAAGAAATTCTTTAATTAAGATCACTACATTGTGTATGGTGAATATTTTTCTGGGCGAGTTAGTATTAACTCTGTCTTTAAGAGAATTATTTGTATATCATAAGAAACAAGAATCTTATAGTGCGTTTGAAGAGGGCAACTCTGAAGATTAAGGCTACATTTTTAGAAACATCACCAATCATTGGAGTTTTAGAATATATAAGAACAAGTATTCTTTCCAGGAAGGTGGGAATATTACATTTCTTTTACTTATATGTTTTATTACCAATTCACACTTCAACATTGGTAAAGTCAGCTTGATCTTTCCTGTATCACAGACTTCATTTTGTTGACAAATGAATTAGTTATAATACTTTATTCCACCACTTTTTTTGAGACAAGATAGCAGTATATGAAGGCAATTTGAGAAGTTGGCAAGCTTACAAATTTCTGAGCTTATGAAATGTATGTGTTACACTGATACAATTGACGTCATACATATTTTACAAGAACTGCCCTGAACATAAACGTCATCATTCATAATGAATTAATACTTAAAGGAAATTTAAAAAAATAATTCAGCTAAGAGTGTACTGTTTTGATATGAAATAATATAAGACTTTGTAAGGATTGTTTCAATCACAAAAGCAAGTTGTTTTTAAAATTAAAATTTTGCATGATACATCAATTAGAATGCTTTGGGTTAAAATAGAAACTCCAGCCTAAATTGTCCTAGGCAAGCAACAAGACAATGTCCGGGCTCACAAATGATAATTCTAGAGAATAAGGAAAGCATGCTGCAGTTGGGGCTGTACTGGAGCTCCATTAAGGTCACCTGTTCTGTTTCCTTCCTTATCTCGCTTGGCTTTGCCAGCTGTGGAGAGCTCGACATTTAGGCATGGTTAGGCCCTTGTGTTTACAGTGTGGCTGCTCCAGCTCCAGCTTCATATCTTCGCAACCTGAAGTCAATGGCCAACAGAGCACTGACTTCCTCCACTGCTCAAACAACAAAACCTCTGAAGTGAGTCTCACTGGTCCTGAGTGCCCTGGCATTGGGCGTTGATCAGTCTTTGAAACCATCACTCTTGCTGAGGGGAAGAGAAGAGAGATGCACTCCAGACAGTGTGCTCTATGGGAGAGAGGAGGGGGGGTGCAAGTATTCCTGGAAGTACAAGGGACAGCAGAGGAAAAAATTATTTCCTCAAAACAAAATCAGGGACAGTTACAAGAACAGAATGCAGCTCCTGGGAAGGAAAAAGGCAAATAGGGCCTCTAGTGTTAGGATGTAAGGAGTGAAGCTCTAACCTTTTTTGTGGATTAATATAAAATCTTACATAAGATGAGGGTGCCAACTAAGGACAGCCAGTGGGGAGCAGGTACTAGAAAATGTATGCCACCTGTCAAGTAACAACACAACCACCCTCATCCAAAGCAAAGCCATAAGAGGCCGGGTGAGGTGGCTCATGCCTGTAATCCCAGCACTTTGGGAGGCCGAGGTGGACAGATCACGAGGTCAGGAGTTTGAGACCAGCCTGTTCAACATAGTGAAATCCCGTCTCTACTAAAAATGCAAAAAATTAGCCAGGCCTGTAATCCCAGCTACTCAGGAGACTGAGGAAGGAGAATCGCTTGAACCCAGGAGGCAAAGGTTGCAGTGATCTGAGATCACACCATTGCACTCCAGCCCCAGCAAAAATACGAGACTCCATCTCAAGAAAACAAAAACAAAAAACCGTAAGATCACTGTAAGCAATCACCGGCACCTCACTCTTTTTCATGATGAATGTCACTTAGATAGCAGAAACTTTGATCAATTTAATTTGATCATGTACTCTATAGTATTTATGCCCAGGTGTTTTACGCAGATCATTTCACTAGGCTTCATGGCATTGGTGGTTAACAATACCACCCATTGTCTGTTTGGTGTCAGTGAAGGCTTGTGTACCTGCTTACATGTGTAAATTCACTTTGCAGCTCCTAAGAAGGGCTTGTCTTGTTCTTATTCGAACAATGTGTAAAGGATCAGAAAGTGAATGTTGTTCCCTTTCATCAAACATGCCACAGAAATTAATTTTTTTTAATATTTTGTGTAAACTCCATGATCCTGAGTATCATTAGTGAGTTAAATTAAAAATAGCTGATGTCTTACCATTACTACTACATATCAGAAGACATTTGGGCTTTCTTTGCAGCCTGCTGCTTGTGTTTATTAACATCTTTGATTGGCAAGACATTCTGCTTCTAGGTACATTTGGTTGGAGGGATGGTCAGAGTGTAATCTATTAGCCACATTTCCCAGGCTTAAGTGGGCTGAATTTTAAAATAATCACTTAGCAAACATAAAATTGCCGAGGATGGAACCCCGAAGCACAGACACCCAAGAATATTTTCCTTTTTCTAGGAATCCTTGGTATGTTGATTCACTAACTTCTATTCACTTAGAGCAATGTGGCAGACATAGCTGCTATTTTTTAAGCCAATGTGTCGAACTCACACTCTCATAAGTAAGACATGGAGTGGTAACTGCCAGGAAGTCTGGTGAGATCATCAAAAGCCATGTTCCAGGTCATTATGGCCCTCCCAGGGAGGAAGGGTGGTGTCCTGCAGAAGGACCCAGGCGCTTGACTGCCTGAGTTAAATGCCAGTCCCCTGCCTACTAGTTGTAATCTTGGAAAAGCTATTCAACCTCTGTACTATGATGACTTCAGCTAAAACGGGGGAATGAGTCCTATCTCCTCAGTTTTGTAGGCAGTTAATGCATGGTTCCTGGCACATACTCTGTGCCCAGCAAACGTAAGCTTCTATCATTAGCACCTCTGACTCACTGCACAGAATTAGGAGCCTCTGTGCCCTGGGGAGAGAGTGAAACCCTCCAGATGGGTTTTCAGAACACTCTATTTGTCTCTGCTCGTGGAAGGAGATTAGCTAGCAAGGGGATCTCTGGGCATCCCTGATAGCATCTGGTACACAGTAGGGCCTCTTAGAGGTTTGTTGAATGAATGCCAGTACCCTCGCTGAAAGGTGCTTCTCATCCCCAAGGTGCCAAGCACTTTAAGAATAGTTTCATAGATTTCTTTTTAATAACCTCAACCCTTTCTTCTATGAAATAGAGTTTGATTGCCAGAAACTGTCATTAAATATGCATGATTCTCTTAAGAGATTTTTTTTTTAACAGCTTTTGGTTTCCAAGATTATACCATATTAAATAGATATAAAAATTCTTAATTCTACCCTCAGCATGAGTGTAGGCATCTTAGGGGTACCCCAAGAATGTGAATCATTCAAGGGGATTCGTCCTCATGACTAAGCCATCTTCTGACACTAAAGTTCAGGTGTTTACCATTTTTACCACAAAGGGGGAGGCAGCTATCCTGCCATACATCAGGGGACACTGAGGCTAATGTCTGCACGTTTGGAATGAGAGTGTGTGACATGCAGCGCTTTACACAACACAGGATGACGGCAACTTTGACTTTCAACTTCTCGCTTTCTTCACTCATTTTCAAATTCCTCAGAGGCTGTCTTTTCAGGACCTTTTAACTGTGTGTCTGTAACTGAAATAGAAGAAAAGGAGAAAACAGAAAAATAAAAATAGAATAGAAAATTGAAAAAAAAGTCATTTTCTCAAGTTGTATAACGTTTCAAATACTTGCATACTTTTTTATACTTATGCTTTTTTTTTTTTTTCAAGGAAAAAGCTACTCAGCCTGCTTTTTGTTTTGTTTGCTTATTGGTTTTTACATTTCTGTTGCCTTTTTTTTGAGCCATTAAACTCTTGCTCAGACACATGCTTCTCATCCCGTCCTTCTATGCAATGCCATGAACATTAAACCCTTCAGCAGCTGCAGCCTTCATTTGCCTGCAGTCAGTGACTGTCAATTTGTCTTGAGATTTCTAAGTTAAGTGCTGTAATGCACTAAGGCCAGGCCCCTTTCTGGAGATGTCAGCCCTCAGGAGTCTGCCCCAGGTAGTCCAGAAGTTGAATTGGTCTGAAAGCACCTGTTTGAAAGGTGAGGGGGAGTACTTGGTAATGGTTTCTATGGAGAGGTGCTTGGAAACAAAGTGCGGAGCAAAAATTAGACCATGAGAGAAAGTAGAAAGTCCTGTCATGTCAAACCTTCCAACACTATAGTCTTTTTACTTTTTACGAAGTCTAACTTAATTTCTTTCTTTTTTTTTTTTTTTTTTTTTTTTTTTTTTTTTTTTTTTTTGAGACGGAGTCTTCCTCTGTCTCCCAGGATGAACTGCAGTGGTCAGTGGTGCAATCTCGGCTCACTGCAACCTCTGCCTCCCGGGTTCAAGCGATTCTCCTGCCTCAGCCTCCCGCGTAGCTGGGATTACAGGCGCCTGTCACCATGCCTGACTAATTATTGTATTTTTAGTAAAGACGGGATTTCACCATGTTGGCCAGGCTGGTCTTGAACTGCTGACTTCATGATCTGCCCGCCTCGGCCTCCCAAAGTGCTGGAGTTCCAGGTGTGAGCCACCGCACCCGGAATAACTCATTTTCAAAACAAAGTGAGATACACCAGGATTGAACCCTGTAGCTGGATCCCTTCTAGTGTCCAGGGCTGTCTTTGAAAAGACAACAGAGGTCCATCTGTCAATGAATTCTTCCCACTGCTCAGACACGCACCTCTGTCATTCGACCTGCTGGTAGGCTGTGGGGGCTGCCTCGAAGGGGAAATATATTAGCCATTGTTCTTGGAAAGAACAACTTAAAAGCTGAGAAATGGCTTTTAGACTGATTGGGAATAAAATTGGACTTCCACAGCTTTTTACCTTTTTTTTAGTCTACCAAATAAAAATGATCTTTTTGAGAAATCAGGGCTCTGTGAAAGAGGAAAGGCTTTTAAAGATGAAAGATCTCATGTTATTTGAAAAAGGCATTTAGATGTCCTAATATTTCTCAGATTATACTATGATGTGCAAATATGAAAAGATCTTGTGCTTGGCAATTGCTAACTAGATATGTAGATATGGCTGCAAACATCAAGGAATAGTAGCCAGTTCATTTTATTAAATATTTTACATTTGAGTTGAAGAAATACCCATAGAAGAGAACATTACCATCTAGACATCCATTCTTCTATTCCAAACTCAATGACTAAGCCCCTATGATGTACCAAATTCCAGGTGGCCTCTAGAGGGAAAATAACTGTCCTAAGATAGAGATATGCACAGGGCATTCCTAGAGTCTCAGGGAAGGACAGGGAAATTTTAGGGAAGAGAAGTAAGTATGTGCATGGCAGTGGAAGGTGAAGGGAGGCTTCACTGAGGTCTGAACTTTCTTAGGGTATAAAAATGGTGTAACCATTTTGGTGGAAGTGCAGTTGGTTGGGCAGATAGCTGCAGATTCATGAGCCCACAGGTGTTTTTAATAACAGGGCTGTTGTGGGGAACAGGGAAAAGACATGGTTAGGCCAGCATCTAAGAAGATTGGTCTGGTACCTGGGTGAATTTAAGGGTAATTTCAGGAGTAACAGACAGAAGGCAAAAAGACCATTAGAAGCCATCACAGTGATTTAGAAAGTAATTATAAAGGCATGAACTGTGGTAGTGATGAAAGGAATGGAGAAAAGGGGACAGAATCGAGAAACATTTTTATGATAAATCAGCAGGATGGGGATTCATCAGATCTCATGAGTGGAGAAAGTACTGGGATAAATGGAAAGAGAGGATACATATGGCCACCAGATTAATCTCTCTGTTCATAAAACGATAGTTGTGCCACTGAATAAGATAAAGACACTAATAAGACCCTAAGTGACTTTTCCTCCTAACACAATGACATGGATTATTTTCTATAAATAGAGACCAAAATACTAGAGTATCTAATATTTGTAAGGCACTTTTTGCATTTATAAAATGTTTCATTCATTTTAAGTCATTTGGTATAATTGCAATGCTGAAAGACAGGCAGGGCTATTATATTTTATGGACAAGAAATTATGTTTCACAGAGGACATCTACTTCTCAAAATCACACAGCTAGTAAGTGGGAGAGCAGAAACTCAGATTCAGAACTCCCTTCCAAATCCATCCCTCCTTCCCTGTAGTAAGGCCGGTTCTTTTGGTGAGGATTCATCTCCCTGCCAGGACAGAGACAAGCTGTTTCTGCATTGGTGACAGCGTTTCCTGCCTTCTTGCCCAGATTTCTGTAACTAGCACTGTGCATTGGTGACCATGTTCAGGAGTGGATTTTCTTGCTGTAGGATCATATTTTAGGGCTCCACTTGAGATATATATGTGTTATACCTTCTTTTTCCTCTTGCCACATAAAATCCACAAATGGAAGACCAACGAAAATCTGTGGAACAAATGTGCTCTTTGTAACTTTCACAAGACCTGTCAAATTATAGATGACTGCAGGCATTTCATTAAATGAAGTCAGTAGGGACTTACTAACGCCTCTGTTAACTTCACTCTAAACTAACCCAAATTAACCTGGATCTCGAACATCTGGGTTTTCAATAAGCATTTCTAATCTTGAAAGCTTATAGCTTTTCCTATATGACACAGCTAAAAGATTCCTGAAAACAGAAATTTAGGAAAAGGGAAAGAAGCAAGCAGAAAGTAAGTGTGGGTTTGGGAAAAGCGTGACAGAAAATGACAGAGCAGGAGTGAAGCGGAAAGTGTGAAATTAACAGGGAAGAAAGAATAATGTCTCCAGGTCTATATATTAATTTCCCACTAAATTCAATCAGATGTCACAGATGGCATCCACATTGCACAGAAATATGAGGGTAAAGCAAATTAATATGAAATGGCCCTGCTTGTGAGACTGGAGGACACCCCAACTAGTCTTAACCTAGGCAAAGGCAACATGCACTTCCCCTGAGAAGTGTGATGGCGGGTAAACCTGCCAGTGTCGCTGAAGGAACATGAAAGAGCATCTAACTCCATCTATGGCACAGCTAAAAGATTCAGAAAAACCAAGGCAGTGGAAATAAGGGAAATGCATTCTCACTTTTCATCCCATTTGTTTACCCTAGCATATGATTTGAGGATGAGGGAATGTAACAAATGCATCATATGTGAAAGAGAAGGAAGACAAAGTAGAAACGAAAGATGTCCGCTTCTAACAGTGACATTTTTTTTTTTTTTTTTTTTTTTTTTACTTTTTAAAGCAGTTTATTCCTCCATGTGCCCAATTAACATGACTATATTACTGTTTTCCATTCACCAGATTCAGAAATGTCCTGATTTCTTTTATAGGGGATGAGGATTTTTAACTCAATTATACCAACTGTCATCCTCTCTCCATATGCAATCATTTTAGCTCAATTTTTGTTAAATCCACATTGTCATGATGAAAGTTAAGCACATATTACTCATTAAAAACCATGTGGGATTCCTTCCACTTCCCTCTTGTGATGACCCTGTTTCCTGGATCCCATGACTTCTTTGCTCAGTGTGGTCCCTCTTTAGGATGGGAACACATCCTCCACTAGCTTCTGGAGAAAAGAATGCAGGGGAAGTAAATTTTTGCTGTACAACTCTGTGCAGCTGAAACAAGTTTCTTCCTACCCTCACATTTGACTGATAGTCTGGTTGGGCAGAGAATTCTGGGTTGAAAATATAATTAAAGGTGTTGTCTCACTGTCTTCCAGTTTCCAGTGTCCCTGAGACATTCCATGCCAGTTTTATTCCTGATCCTTGGGTATGATCTGTTTTATTTTCTTCCTGGAACTTTTTAGGATCTTCATTTTATTCTCTATGATCTGAAATTTCACCACAGCATATCTTGCTATGGGTCTCTTTCATTGTTGTGCTGAGCCTTGGTAGACATTTTTAACCTACAGACACATTCATCAGTTCTTGGAGATTTCCTCTTTCTTTGCATTTCCTCCCTTACATTCTCTTCTGTTTTTTCTTCTAAATATTGGACCTTCTGGATTTACTCTCAAAATTTCCATTTCTATTTCTTACCCATTTTCTATTTTGTTTTTAAAATCTTACTTTCTGGAAGAATTCCTTGACCAACTTCCAAACTTTACAGAATTTTTAAAATTTTGTCTATCATATTTTAAATATCTAAGATTGTTCTTGTTCTTCAATTGTTCTTTTAATCTTTATAGTGTCCTGGTTTTGTTTTATAGATATACCATCTTTTCTTGAGTATATAAATTATAATTCTTTTTTTTTTTTCGAGACAGAGTTTCGCTCTGTTGCCCAGGCTGGAGTGCAATGGTGCAATCTCGGCTCACTGCAACCTCCACCTCCTGGCTTCAAGCTATTCCCGTGCCTAAGCCTCCTGAGTAGCTGGGATTACAGGCACTCGCCATCATGCCTGCCTAATTTTTGTATTTTTGTAGACACAGGGTTTCACCATGTTGGCCAGGCTGGTCTTGAACTCCTGACCTCAGGTGATCCGCCCACCTCGGCCTCCCAAACTGCTGGGATTACAGGAGTGAGCCACCACACCTGGCCAACATAAGTTATAATTTCTTTGGAACTTTCTGCAATGTCTCAGTTTCTTCCAAATTCTATTTTTTGTTTCTTTTTCATTATTATTTTTTAGAGACAGGGTATCCCTCTGTGGCCCAATCATAACTCGCTGCAGTCTCAAACTCCTAGGCACAAGGGCGCCCTCCACCTCAGCCTCCTCAGTAGCTGGGAATACAGGTGTGTGCCACCACAGCCAGGTATGTTTTTTTTCTTTCTTTCTTTTTTTTTTTAGAAACAGGGTCTTGCTATGTTGCCCAGGCTGCTCTCAAACTCCTGGCCTCAAGCAGTCCTCCTGGCTTAGCCTCTCAAAGTGCTAGGATTACAGATGTGAGCTCCTGTACCCGGCCAGTAGTGTACTTACACTTTTATGGGTTTTGCAATTTGTACAAGTCTTTTGGGGCTGGGGGGTGCTTAACCACCTTGATCTTCTTTGTCTCTCATGCGTGGCATCCTGTGCTTACCCAGAGGCCTGAGACGCCTCTCCATCAGAGCCCAGTGCTACCCAGCACTCCGCTCCCCTTTTCCCATTCCTTGGTCAACATGAGTTGGTGGCCTGGCACCAATGTCCAAGAGGTGATGTGACATAAAAGAGGCACCTCCTGGGGAGTCAGATGACCTGGATTCCAGCCTTGACCATGCCAGGCTAACCACGTGGCCTTGAGCCTGCCACTCGACCTTGCTGGAACAATTTCCTCCTATGCTACATGAGGATTCTACTGCTTGTTTGAGAGACTAACAGTGACATTTTTAAAGCAAGCACAGTAATCTCTGAACATGTATTTGAAAGTACAGATTTCTTGTTCAAATAGGGTACCACAGAACCACAGAACCCCAAAATTGTCACAGGGAGAAGAGCTTAGGAAGAATGTCTTTGTTTCCAAATACTTGTTAGGGAGAGAAAGCCATTAAATAAGATAGGCGGGTATTGTGAGTGTATGACATATGGATAAATAATGATGTTTGTTTTCCAGAGTGGTTACTATAAAACTTAACTTCTTCATTAAAAAAAAGGAACAAAGATGGAAACGGTGTAAGCTTAGAATTGTGAAGGTACCAATTTGTAGATCACTGAAAATATTTGAACTTCCATTCTTTCTCAACACTTCTTCATCCAAGCCATTGATGGGAAGGAACTGGAGAGGGAGTGGAAGAGGAGTAAGAGAAAGGTGTGTCCTACTTAAACTTGAGGCTTACTGACCTATTATTACACATTTTCTTTACAGTGTTGTCATTCATTCAAAGGTCTGAAGGATAGGCAGGTCCCCTAACACCTTCTTCCCAGAGAGTTGGCGACATACAGTTATATTCCATTCTTCCCATACCTTCCTCATTGACATAACTTCTGGAGGTCACTACTGTAAGACCTTGAGAGTTCTGCATACACTGAAGAATACTGGTGAGGGTTTCACAAAGTTTACATATGTGGTTATGATGGGAGCAGAAGACATTTCTTCACAACGTATGCAACTTACTCATCTGAGAAAATTCCTTAACACAAGACAGAACTGGCTTCCAGGAAAATATTCATGGAACATAAAGGAAACTGCTTTGCATCTATGTGTGTCCCCAGTGTGGTCATGAGGGAGTATTCTGTGGTGTAGCAGAAAGGTACGAGATATGGCTTCCTTCTCCACTTTGAGAAAAGGTGATTTGGGCTTTGCCATTTCACCTCTCCGAATCTGTTTTGACCCCGAGAAATGGGGATACCAACAGTGCTGCCTAGAGTTACTGGAGGATCCAAATTAGAACAAGTATGTGAAACCTTTGTACAGTGTAAGTTGGATACAAATGGTATTATCAATTACTTGAGGCCTCAGCATCCTCAATTTTAAAATAAGTTGAATACGATGACTTCTGAAGTCCATTCTTGATTCCTGAGAACAGAAATTTAGGAAAAGGGAAAGAAACAAGCAGAATGTAAGTGTGCGTTTGGGAGAAGCGTGATAGAAAATGACAGAGCAGGAGTGAAGAAGGTGGTGAAATTAACAGGGAAGAAAGGATAATGTCTCCAGTTCTATATATTAATTTCCCACTAAATTCAATCAAATGTCATAGATGGCATCCACATTATACAGAAATATGGGGATAAAGCAAATTGATATGAAATGGCCCCACTTGTGAGAGAAGAGGGCACCCCAACTAGTCTTAACCTAGACAAAAACAACATGGGACTCCCTCTGACAAGCGTGACAAACTTCTACGAGTCTGTGGTTCTATGAGATAGAGATTTAGCAACCATCCAATTGATACTTCTTATTGATCAAATCAGACTATTTGTTTTTTTAATTACTCTAAAAACACCACTGTATACATTCCATACTTGCAATTATATAAATTAAGCCCCTGATTTTGTTGTTGTTGTTGTTGTTGTTTTTGTTGTTTATTTTATTTTTTTAAATTCCAGGGTACATGTGCAAGATATGCAGGTTTGTTACATAGGTAACAAACATGTGCCATGGTGGTTGGCTGCACCTATCATCCATCACCTAGGCATTAAACCCAGCATGCATTGGCTATTTTCCCTAATGCTCTCCCCAACCCCCACCCTCCTCTGACAGATCTTAATGTGTACTATTCCCCTCCCTGTATCCATGTGTTCTCATTGCTCAGCTCCCACTTATAAATGAGAACATGCAGTGTTTTGTTTTCTGTTCCTGCATTAGTTTGCCGAGGATAATGGCTTCCAGCTTCATCCACATCCCTGCAAAGGACATGATCTTGTTCATTTTTATGGCTGCGTAGTATTCCACAATGTATAGGTACCACATTTCCTTTATCCAGTCTACCATTGATGGGCATTTGTGTTGATTGCATGTCTTTGCTATTGTAAATAGGAGCCCCTGATTTTTTTTAATCATCTGTGTTCAATACCTTTACAATCTTTTTTCTGACAAATAGCCACATCATTTAGGAATCCTCATAGCCCAATTGCTTCTCTAGACTGCAGCATCCTAGCATCACTCTATGTTGGCAGTGGGCCACAAATGGATTACAGATTTGTCAAGATGTGGACTACAGGTATACCAAGATATCTACCTGCTCAGCCTCGGGATGGCTGGGCAGGCCTGGGATGGCCAGAGGCCCTTGGACTGTGAGTGGCCTCATCTGCTTATCCTAGTGTGCTGTATATAATCAATGTTAGTATTTTCCATGACAGGAAACAGTTTGGCAATCATAGTCTAAACTAATCAAGTTTATCAAATTATTTCCATTTCATGGTAGTTATGCATAAATCAAATTGGCTAAGATATTTCGATTTACCCATTCATGTTTTTCTTTCTAAACTTTGCTAGTTTATTAATAAGTTTAGAGTTTAGTAATTACTATAAAATCAGTTTCACAAGTCTAAGAATAGTGTGTTGTAACGTATTAATTTGAGTTTTTGGAATTCTAATTTGAGGTATAACTGAGACATTTATACAAAACAAATGTTTTGGTTTTTTGTTTTTTGTGAGATAGAGTCTCATTCTGTCGCCCAGGTTGGAGTGCAGTGGCATGATCTTGGCTCACTGCAACCTCTGCCTCCCAGGTTCAGGTAATTCTCCTACCTCAGCCTCCTGAGTAGCTGGGATTATAGGCACGTACCACCACACCCGGCTAATTGTTGTATTTTTAGTAGAGACGGAATTTCACCATGTTGGTCAGGCTGGTCTCGAACTCCTGATCTCATGATCCGCCCGCCTTGGCCTCCCAAAGTGCTGGGATTACAGGGGTGAGCCACCACACCTGGCCCAACAAATCACTTTTTAAAATTCCTTTAAAGCCTAGAAACCTTGTTTCTTTAAAAAATCCTTTGCTATTCTGTGAAAGCAGAATTCCTATTTTCAACTGAAAATGAAAGTCATATTTGCATGAGTGAGAAAGGAAATGGGGAAAATGCCTGCAGATGAAGACAGATAATCAAGTTTTTCTTATGAGTAAACATGTGCCAAAATTCATGTGGAGTTGTTTTTAGTATCATCTTTGTATCCAACATCACAATTTTACAATTGGTTAAGAAAATATAGAATATCTTTAGCAATATTTTCTGAAAATACTGAAATTCTTCTTTTGGATATAAAATATGAAAATCCATCCTTTGGGGGTTACCCCTTAACCTCTTTCAGGAAAACTCAGGTAGAGTCCAGGTAGATTGCTTGTGTGAAGACTCTAGGCTTTTCTTTTCTTTTTTTTTTTTTTTTGTCCGCATTTTGGAGACGGAGTCTCACTCTGTCGCCCAGGCTGGAGTGCAGTGGCTGGATCTCAGCTCACTGCAAGCTCCGCCTCCCGGGTTCAGGCCATTCTCCTGCCTCAGCCTCCCGAGTAGCTGGGACTACAGGCGCCCGCCACCTCGCCCGGCTAGTTTTTTGTATTTTTAGTAGAGACGGGGTTTCACCGTGTTAGCCAGGATGGTCTCGATCTCCTGACCTTGTGATCCGCCCGTCTTGGCCTCCCAAAGTGCTGGGATTACAGGCTTGAGCCACCGTGCCCGGCCGACTCTAGGCTTTTCAATGTTGTTGTTTTTTAAAGAAGCTAAAGAGCAATTCAAGGCATAATGAAATATACTTGAATCCTTAAAAAGTATAAAAAGATAAAGGAATCCTTTTTTTTTTCATTTCTATGTCTCATGAGAGATTCCTAATATTCTTTATTTGATCCAGAAACCTTAAACTGCCTTAAATATGAGTTAAATAGAGTTTGGAGCTTAATGTCTGTTGAGAGAATTTCCTGTTCCCACTTGCCTCTATCAATTTCATAGCACTTACCATATTGTTATTGTTTGTCCTATTTCAAATATAAACCAAACTCTTCTGGTCTGATGTTAACGGCCATGATGTCCTAACATTTTAAATCCAGGATGGGTGTAGAATGAGAAAAAACTGTCGGGTTCGTTAGGAGAAGTAATTGGGTATTTGACTACACATAGCAAAAACCAAAATAGGGCCTTCTTGACAAAAGGTTTTATTCTCTCAAGTAAAGAAAATTCAGAGTCAGGGCATCAAGACTGGGACATTAGCCACTAGGGACTCAGGATTCTTGTCTCTCTTTACTACACGATGGAGCATTCCATCTGGGAGAACTTCTCATGGTCCAAGATGGCTGCCGAAACTCCAGTCATGACATATGACAAACGGCCACCCACAGTCTTTTGTTTCTTTTGTTTTTGCTTCTTTTTGTTTTGTTTGTTTTGGTTTGGGTTTGTTTCTTCTTTTTTTTTTTTTTTTTTTTTTTTTTTTTTTTTTTTTTTTTTTTTTTTGAGACATAATTTCACTCTTTTCTCCCAGGCTGGAGTGCAGTGGCGCGATCTTGGCTCACTGCAACCTCCACCTTCCAGGTTCAAGGGATTCTCCTGCCTCAGTCCACACCCAGCTGATGTTTTGTTTTGTTTTATTTGGTTTGCTTTGATCTTTTTAGTAGAGACGTGGTTTCACCATGTTGGCCAGGCTGGTCTCCAACTCCTGACCTCAGGTGATCTGCCTGCCTCGGCCTCCCAAAGTGCTGAGATTACAGGCATGAGCCACCATGTCCAGCCTCCACGGTCTTTTATAGAACGGTCCCACACAATCCTTTCATTACATCTCACTGGAAAGAAATCAATCGTGTGGACACATAGAGTTGCCACGGCAACTAAGAAAAGTCACCTATAGCTGGGCACTGCAAATAAAATTGGGATCTTGTTGTAAATAAAGAAGACAATGAATGATGAGGTAGGGAATTAGCAGTTTGCACCACATCATTTAGGACTCTACAACAGCAAAAAAATGAAAATGTAATTGTGTTCTAGAAATAGTAACAGAAATGAGATGAGTTCACAGTATGGAGAAAATAGATTGTTGCTATCAGACAAAATAAAGTTGTGCCTTATCATTATTATATGGGAAACTATTTTGTCTTCTACATTTATCCCCGTGGTCAGGCAAAGCTATGATTCAAGGTGAGGTGAATTTCCAGGAATGTAGCACATTCCCTTGCCCTCTTCCCCATGAGTCCTACCTAGAAAATTACAAGCTTTCCAGCTGCTGTCCACAGGAAAGATGCTAAATTCCCACAAAGCAGTCCTTTTCTATTTAAAATTATTTTGAGTTTCATGCCAAGCCCAAATGCATTTTCGGTATAATCAATCTAACTTCCTAATCTGTTTTTGTAAAAAGACTGTTTAAAATGTTAAAATCAACGTATCTTCAAGGCTTTCCTTAAATTATTAATCCTCGAGTGATTTAATCTGAGCTATTTTGTAGCATATTTTTACCAAAATATTGTTTTTCACATACTTTATTAAAACGTAAGAGTCTATTAAGAGTACTCTGAGCAACATCATAATGTTGCTAAAATTATTAGGAAGCAGCATTAACACTTCAACTCACTATATTCGCATGACTCGGGAAGTCGTTACCTCTGTATTTTTACTGGTTGTTGTGTTTGTGCAGAAAGAAGAAGTAAACCTGAAACCAATATTCTACTTGTGTGAGTTTTGTGAAAAGTAACAATAAGAAGGTTTGAAATGAGTGCAAATACATCTTTTCTTTGCTTGTCTGCACGTTATATTAGCTTATATATTTTTACCATCCATATCCATGAACGATCAAGTTGACAATTATAAAAATGAAAAATAAGTGATTTATGTTGGAAAATAACTACCAGCCTTGGAGTCAGAAGACCTGAGTATAATTTCAGGTTACGCTTTGTCAAGCGACTGTGGTAGGTGGAGGTGGGGTGGGTAGGGGAGGAATAATAACGCCTGCTCTAATTGCCCATATAAGTTATGAAGAGCAAATTTGATGATTTATACCAAAATATTTGCCTGAACTGTGATGCCTTGTGAACACAGAATGAATTATTTTATCCATGAAAGAGCAAATATCTTCCCATGGGATTTGAGATATAAGAAACTACCTAAGCATATGAAAAATCTGGTTCACAGATCAGTTATTACCAATGCAAGGTCAGGCTTTCAGAAGATAACTAAATATATATTAGAGGAAAATGCTAGCTAGGAAATAGTTGTGCACTAACCAAGTTGAAAACGATTGACTTTCATCTACTTTGGCGAATATGGCTCTTTGGGGTTTGTTTTCATTTGAAAAACATGAGCGCTGCACGCCACTGTGGTGTTCAGGGTAATCTCAACCCACAGAGAGTATCACACACACCCCAGGAAGCCCTGGGGCCTTTCAAAGTGTGCCATCTGCTCCACCTTTAAAGTGAAGGGCGTTACCAACACATTTTGAAAGTGTATTATACGTAGCATAGCATATGACTTTCCATTCAAAGGCAGGACTCTTTTCCATTATCTCAGTAGTGCCTGATGAAGTGCCTTATACAGGTGTTCAACAAAGGGTTGCTAAATCAAAATGTTTCTGGAAGTGAGAATAAATGGAATTGAACAAATTGCAGGTAGTGTTAATGCTTACTGAAGTATCTGGAAAAAAATCTGTTAAATATGGAAAATGGCAAAGCAGGAGTGCTTAGAACTTAATCCAGCTCAATCTTCTCTAAGTTCATTTATCTAACACCCTCAACCAGCCCGCAAAAACAGGGAAACAAAAGCAAAAGCAAGCGGAATTCTAATAAACCGATGATGCCCCCAACACAACCTTTTGCCACCATGCTCACACACAAAGGACTTGAGAGACCCTCATGTCTTCATTCTCATTTTAAACATGAATCTAATGAGGTCTAACAAGCCTCCTCCTGGTATCTCCCTCACATATTATTATAGAAGGGAGAAGGTGGGAGAATACTCTCCCTAGCACATTAGAAGACAAGTGTAAACACTCCAGTGATAACTAGAAATGATCATTGATAGCAAAGGAGGTGAAAACAATATTATGAAAAGCATCCATAAGGAATTTCAAACAGTGTGGGTCTGGTGTCATTTATGTATTGGGCAAACTGCTTTCCACATCCCAGTATCCCTTAGAAAAAGTCAAAATCATAGCCTAGAGCACTTTGGATGTTAATTTTTTTTTTTTTTTTTTTTTTTGAGATGGAGTCTCACTCTGTCTTGCCCAAGCTGGAGTGTGCAGTGGCATGATCTCGGCTCACTGCAGCCTCCACCTCCCGGGTTCAAGCAATCCTCCCACCTCAGCCTCCTGAGTAGCTAGGATTACAGGCATGCACCACCATGCTTGGCTGACTTTTTTTGTATTTTTAGTAGAGACGGGGTTTCACCATGTTGGCCAGGCTGGTCTTGAACTCCTGACCTCAAGTTATCCACCCACCTTGGCCTCCCAAAGTGCTGGGATTACAGGCATAAGCCATCATGCCCAGACTTGGATGTTAATATTGATGACCCAAAGCCAAAAAAAAAAAAAAAAAAAAAAACAGTGACATCATCTGCAGTACTGATGACCGGAAATATGTAATTAATTTTTGTACTGATTACCAGGAAATATGTAATTAATTTTTGAAAGTGTGTATGTTAGATTTTGTCACAGTCCCCAATGATTGTCACCACCTCCCCACACACATACACACACACAAACCAGAGAAGTGAAGGAAATCAACATCCCCACCCAGGGCTACCAGGAGAGCAGAACGTATACCCACCCTGCCCTGGGCTCGACCCTATGGCTTGCTTTAGCCAATGGCAGATCAGCAGGTGTGCCAGATGCCCTGTGTAAGCAGATGCTTTGAACAGCATTCCCAGTTTCCATCAGCAGTCCTGCTCCTGCCATGACAATGCCATGCCTCAGCCCAAGTTCTGGAGTGAGAAGAGCCACAGCTTGGAGCAGCATGGAGCCACTGCCCCCTCCATGAAACAGGAGGAAATAACCCTTTTTTTGTTGTGAGCTTTAAGGGGTTCCCTGTGCAAATTCCGTGTGCTTTAAAATATTTTATTTTTATTTGCTTGTTTTAAGTTGGAGCTTTTAAACAGTTCAAGTATGGAAATTCACATATCTAGAGACCCTCTTTTCCCCTACTGTGATCGATAATTGAGGTATTACTGTGAATAGCCTCAGTTAAAATTGCACTTGAGGGGATGGTGGGAAAACAGCCACAAGCAGCCAAATGCAAAGTATTAGCTAGATTGTGCCTCCTGCACCCCACAAGCCAGGATGCCTGGCCTCATCTCCTTGAAGTTGGGGAGACAAGTCCTGCTGGGGCTGGGCTGGGAGGGGGATCTCAGAGGATGGAATTTTCATGGACTGGGGATATTGAAGATGATGTCACTCATTAAGGTGTGGGTTAAGGACAGCTTTCTGTTTCTGGAAAACCAAGCACACCAGTACTAACTCGGAGCCTGAGAATGACCGACTGCGTGACTATGCACAAATTATTTCACCTTCTGCCTTGTTACCAAGGATTAATTAATCATTGCAAGTTGTCTCGCGACTCCACAATGCTAAATACAAATAGAGGAGACCCTCGAATTCATGGAGCTGTGACTCGTGGTCTTGAATATTCATGTTTAACCACGCCAGTCCACTCTCTCACCCAGCAACGACTCTTTGTTTTACTGAGTTCTGAGGGGTCCGCTTCTGTTTGGAAGGTGAAAGGGGGGCTGTACGTGGTGTGTGGCTGCAATACTGATGGCCTGTTTTGTTCTCCCAGGGAGATGCTGTAAGGCACAGTGGCAGATTCACCTGAAGCTCATTTTTGCCCCTCAAAATTTCCCCCCATTAATTTTGCCAGTTTGAAATTCTCTAGACATACAAGATCTTTTAGAGTGAAAATGCACTTCAAGAGAAAATGCAAAAACAGAACACTTACGAAGAAAGATGTTGGTGTGGGGTCGTCCCCGTTCTGCCCTTACTGTGTAATCTTGAACAGATCCCTGAACTTCCCTGAATCTCAGTTTTCTCGTTTAAAAAAAAAAAAAAAGAGTGAAAATAGTTCCTACTTCATTGGTGTGTGGCTATGATAAACTAATGACTATGAAAGGTCTAATACATGGCACATGCTCAATGGATATTAGCAAAAATTCTTGCTTCTTGATTAAGAGTTGAGTGTCATCCACATCTTGGAAATTGTGGGAAGTTGGAAACTCAGGAGAACAAAAAGAAAAAAGTGGAGTGGTGAGGGACTTTTGTCAGTCAGGGGGCAGAATGGGGCTGTAGGATCTGAGGAATGAAGGAGGAGCTGGCGATAAAATGAGGGGGTGAGGGGAAAAGGGAGCAAAAAGAGAGAAGGAAAGAAGACCAGGCGTGAACCCTTTCGGTTGTGCCAAGGTCCTGGCACTAGTCCACGTGGTGCTGGAAGTTACTCCCTGAAGTCAGGCAACTGGAAAACCAGGGCTCCAAAATTGTTTGCCCTTCTCAACCGGGTATCAGACCACGTGTCCCAATTTGGGGTTGCTGCGATAAGAATTGAGGTAGATAAAGTCGTTTGGAAGGTTGCAAACATGACCTTGGCCCAATTTCAACCCACTGCACCTGGTCCCTGTGAATCCTGCCCCACTTTTCCAGCTCACTTTGTGTGGCCACATCCCTTTCCCTACTCTTCCACAGTGTGGGACGAAGGATTCAACTCAGCATTCCCAGGAGCACCTAATGTCATGGTGTCTTTCCTATCATGGTGGTTACATACATTTTTTGGATCATATTGTTTAATCGATTCAAAGTTTGTTTCCTACTGCAGCTACATTCACCTGCCATTGTCTCAAAGAGGAGGCCATAGGTGATGAAAGGCCCACAGGGGGTGATTGGCAGATAAGGCTGAACAGAATTGGTAAACTGAATCAGGGCTTTATGAAAACAAAAGCCAAGTAACTCACTCTGCCTCCTTAATCTCTGGTACTAATTTACCTTAAGATGAAAATTTCAACCTGGGAGTGGTGAACCTATCTTTGAGCTTATTAACAAACTCCAGCGTGGGCCCCTGTTAGAGTCTGTTAGTTCACATATGTCAAGAATTTTGAATTTGAGCAATCTTATTCCTTCAGACATGGAAAGAGATGTTAGCTGGTCATTTGAAAGCCACTCAAAAGAACACTTCTGGATACTTGTTGAAGGAGGTGAAGGTTCTCCCATGGAAAACTCCTTCAGTTGTTGATGCCTAGGATAGACTGTGTGTTGGCATGTTTGCCTTCTTGGCAACTCTGGGAAGGATGATCCTAAATACAGTCCTATCAGCTACAAAATAATTGGCAGTATCATTAATCCTATCTTGTAAATGCTTAGCTGCCTCAGCCCATGCAAAGGTCTGAGGAGTCAGCCTTCATGGAAGAGACTTGCAACACCTGCTTGGCTGGGCTTCACTTTTCCTTTCATTGGTGCTAGTGGATTGATCGCTGTACTGTAGACCAGTACCGTCAGCATCAGCATCACCTGGGAACTTGCTAGAAATGCAATTTTAAGGCCAGGCGTGGTGGCTCACGCCTGTAATCCCAGCACTTTGAGAGGCCAAGGTGGGTAGATCACCAGAGGCCAGGAGTTCAAGACCTGGCTGGCCAACATGTTGAAACCTCGTCTCTCCCCAAAATACAAAAATTAGCTGGGCATGGTGGTGCGTGCCTGTAGTCCCAGCTACTCAGGAGGCTGAGGCAGGAGAATCACTTGACCCCAGGAGGTAAAGGTTGCAGTGAGCTGAGATCACACTACTGCACTCCAGCCTGGGCAACAAGAGTGAAATTCCATCACAAAAAAAAAGCAATTTTGGTTGGGCTTGGTGGCTCATGCCTGTAATCCCAGCACTTTGGGAGGCCGAGGCAGGCGGATCACGAGGTCAAGAGATTGAGACCATCCTGGCCAAAATGGTGAAACTCCATCTCTACTAAAAAAATTTTAAAAATTAGCCAGGCGTGGTGTTGGGCGCCTGTAGTCCCAGCTACTCGGGAGGCTGAGGCAAGAGAATGGCGTGAACCCGGGAGGCGGAGCTTGCAGTGAGCCGAGATTGCGCAATTGCACTCCAGCCTAGGTGACAGAGCAAGACTCCATTTGGAAAAAAAAAAAAAAAAAAAAGCAATTGTATAGGCCTCATCCCAGAATCAAAAACGCTGGAGTAATTAACAAGACTTCTAGGTGATTCTGATGAACCTCTGCTCCACGTTATGAATTAAGTACTTGAGCCTAGGACCCTTGTTTAAGGGTTGTTCTTCTCTTGCACAGCTCTTTTAAAGTATCCAGTATTCTGAAGTTAGGAGCCATGTGTGGTAAAGATGTTTCTTTTGGGAAGAAAAGCTTCCTCAAAATCTAATTACTAGAAGGAAATCAGTAAGTTGTCAAGGAATTTTTTAAAAAATCAGTACTTGGATTATGACGCTAGCCTGGATCTTCATCTTTCTTGCCTGGCTTTATTCTCCAATAAAACTAATTAGCAATTTAATTATGCAAATTTTGGAAGATTTCTGATTTGGATTTAGTTCAAGCATGAAAATAGTGGTACATAAGGACATTTTTCTTAGTGAATTTGGAAACCATTGATTTGCAGTAGTCTAGTAGTCAAAATCCCTTTGAGCCAGATGGGCATTAAATATGCTGGCTTGCTATTTGTGTAACTACAGTTTTATAGGATTTATTGATCCAATAGTTAACCAACCAATGGCCAAATTAAAAATAATCCCTTCCAACTCTCTCCCGTAATTACGAGTAAACCACCACGTAGGTATGTTTTGTAAGAGATGATTTAGGAGTTAGATAGAAACAATCTTGAATTATTTAAATCATTTGTTATGTAAAAAAATATATAGAATTGTTTTGTGTGGCTCAGAAGAATAGAGCATGCGTAAGCATCTAGAAGAAAGGGGAAGGCAGATTTTTGTTCAATAAAAGGGATAATTTCCTAATCTGAAATCTCACCCTAAACTAAACAGGTGGCCTAGTGAGTCCCTTGTTACCTACACAGGGACATTATTCACTGATGAGTGAGAAGTTTTATTCACTAAAGGTTGATGGAGGTGAACTTTAAGATCCTTTTCAGACTTAGAGATTCCACAAGGTGTTTTCCAGAACACCTCCTTCACATTAGCTCTCCAAAGTCAGGCTTGCTAACCTCCTTTCTCATATACCATCTGTCCCCTGAAGCCATGTTCCAAGGAGAAAAAGTAGATGGCCTGCGTGCCAGAGCACTACTTTTGCTGATTTCGCAAAAACAGTTTATTATCATTTACATGCTTCCTTTCGTGTGTACTTCAAGCATATGCTGTATGCAAGAGATCCTGCTATGGAGGACCAGACGCATGTCAAATCCAAGCCTTTGTATTTTCATCCCTGATTGAAACTAAATACAGTCATGAAACACAAAGAAAGATCGGAGAGAACCAGCAAATTAACAAAACATCTAGAAGTCCACCAGGGCTGGAGGTCTCGGTAAACTTTAGGAGCCCTGGTAAACTTTGCAGGCAGCCAGACTTAGTATACTTCTATTAATGATGACAGCTATTAATATTTTGAAATTGTCAAATGTTGTTCTATGACACATTTCATAATATTTCACCAGAGCGGGCCAAGGGAATGTTAGACTTCAGATTCACAACTTTATAAAGCATTTTCCAAATAAACCAAGCTCTTCACTATAGTTGGAAAATAGTTGCTATGTTTGGCTAATCCACTCATCAGTAAAAACTGTTTTCGTTTCCCCCCAATTTTTGTGCAAATTTTATATATACCCTAATCAAGAGAACATGAGTGCAGTCTTTATTTTTGTTTTTCCTTAATTAATAAACATCATCTAGCTTCCTTTCCATGCATGATGTTTTAGTAAGCTTGCAAATATTATTAAAGATTGCTTTTCTTTTTGAAGACAGATATTAAAATCAACCCAACCCTGTTGTACTATAATCTATAATATCACATCAGGTTTTAATAAACCTCCTTTTTGCAGCACACATGTGCTTAAGACTTCATGGAAACCAAATCAGCAGAGAGAAGGGATTACTTTAGATGACTTTAAAATATGCATTGTTTGAAATGGCCTCTGGTGACCAGCTTTCATGAATGGCTGGCTTTACGTGTGGGGCCCATCATCTGGCTTAATTATATCAGCTGCTTTGTGTGACAAGTGCTGTTCTTGTGTGTGCTGAGAAATGAAGGTTTAAAACAAAGTAGAGTGTAATGAGTGAGAAAATAAATTCTGGAAGTGGAACACCACTGGGCGTTTGTATGGAAGAATTCTAAGGACTGGTCCGCCTATAAACATCTATTTATAAAGACACTCCACAGTGACAGTAAGTGTAAGTTTGCCTTATATGTTCATGGACCTAGATCATAATCTGAGCCTTTTCAGGAAGATTTATTTGACATATAAGATAAGTAACAGCTTAGGATGCTAATGTGGCTCTTAACATTTTCATTCTATAAATTCTTATGCATAAAACTTCATAAAGGTTACTCTTTTGTAACATTAGAGTAAAATGCTAAGTTTTTATTAGCTAAAGTATTTCCCAACTTCTGTCCAGCAAGTGAACTAAGACAGATGTCATAAAGTTTCAAGGCACTACCGATTCATTATTTGAATCTATAAATGTTAGGAAAATTATGGTTTTAGAAATCTCCTGTTGTATCTCTTGAGTTGTTAGTCTTTCTTAAAAAAAAAGAAAAGAAAAGAAAAGAAATTGGCCAGACGCGGTGGCTCACGCCTGTAATCCCAGCACTTTGGGAGGCCAAGGTGGGTGGATCATCAGAGGTCAGGAGTTCAAGACCAGCCTGGCCAACATAGTGAAACCCCCTCTCTACTAAAAATACAAAAATTAGCTGGGTGTGGTGGTGCACACTTGTAATCCCAGCTACTCAGGAGGCTGAGACAGGAGAATTGCTTGAACCTGGAGGCGGAAGTTGCAGTGAGCCTGGATCACACCACTGCACTCCAGCCCAGGCAACAGAACAAGACTCGATCTCAAAAAAAAAGGAAAAAATAGAAATTTATAAATATCTCTATGTCCAGATAGTGATTTGAAGATAGGAAGGTGAATTTGATTGAATAAGAATATCATAGATTACACTAGTGTCAATGATAACTGACAGGCAATTTTTATTCATTATATGCTTTATTGCTAAGATTAATACAGTAAATTAATTTTCCTAGATGGGCATACTAGTTACTGAGTTTTTTCTACTGTGATATTTTCCAAGACTGCAGACCTGAATTTCACGAGAAATTTAAGTAGGGTTGCTCTTTTTCCTTGATAATTGTAAAGCTGTGCTTGTTAGTCATTGAGAGAGGAGTACAGAGCTGAAGGGGACCCAATGTCTGAAGGTAGCTCAGGGATTTAGGTACATGGTGAAGATGATTTTGTTATTTAAAGACTGGGAATTATGTATTTAACCATTAGGACAAAAGATCTCAAAACACTATTTCCCAGTACAACTTGTAAAGGACGATTTTTTAAAATATTAATACATAAACTAATCTGAATTTTAAAGTTTCCTTGAAAATGTCTCCAAGCAAAGACATTGGCTTTAATAGGATGTTTGAATTTTTTTTTTTTTTTTTTTGAGACCGAGTCTCACTCTGTCGCCCAGGCTGAAGTGCAGTGGCATGATCTCAGTTCACTGCAAACTCCGCCTTCCAGGTTCAAGCAATTCTCCTGCCTCTGCCTCCCGTGCAACTGGGACTACAGGTGCCAGACACCACACACAGCTAGTTTTTGTATTTTTAGTAGAGACGGGGTTTCACCAAGTTGGTCAGGCTGGTCTCGAACTCCTGACCTTAGGTGATCTGCCCACCTCAGCCTGCCAAAATGCTGGGATTATAGGCGTGAGCCACCGTGCCCGGCTTAAATGTTTGATTTTTTTTTTAAGGTTCTCCTGTAAGTAATACATTTTGGAAAAAATACAGCTAATCTCCATAATTTGCCTTGAGCTAGGAAAGAGAATTTTCTTTTGAAATGCGATTACCTCCTTCACACTGTTTCCCAGAGCTTTCTTTCCTGGTCCTTTCTCTGCTTGTTTCCCCATTCTGCTGTGTTTACCGCCTAGAAGAAGTTAGAGAGCATTATATTGGCAGTGAACTTAATGGCATAGAAAGTAGGCCAGTGGACGGTTGCGGTGGCTAACACCTGTAATCCCAGCACTTTGGGAGGCCAGGACAGGCAGATCACTTGAGGTCAGGAGTTCGAGACCAGCCCGCCAACATGGTGAAACCCCATCTCTATTAAAAATATAAAAATTAGCCAGGTGTGGTGGTGTATACCTGTAATCTCAGCCACTCAGGAGGTTGAGACAAGAGAATCACTTGAACCTGGGAGGTGGAGGTTGCAGTGAGCCAAGATCATGCCACTGCACTCCAGCCTGGGCAACAGGTGAGACTCCATCTCAAAAAGGAAGTATGCCAGTGGGGTTCTCTTGACTGCAGCTTCATTTATGTAGTAAAGTCAGGTGTTCCTCTTCCTACATACGACTGCAAGATAGTATTTCAAGAAATGATTTTCAGACGGTATATTTATGTTTCGAAACCATTTCTCATAGTATGAGATAGTGTTTCCAGAAATGCTTTCGAAACATAAATATACCATCTAATTGTCTTTTTTAAAATATTTACTTCAACTTAAACGTATCTCGAGAATTGTGGAACTTTAAAAAATTTGCATTGTGCCAGATTATGTACATCAGGAAAACAGACTAAAATGAAACGTGTATAAAAAATCCCCGAATCTGTCGAAAGTATATTTTTAGTACCTAAGAATGATTGAACTTTATACTGTGAGAAAGATTGTTTCTTCGTTACTTGAGATATGTGTCTGTGTGTGGGTACGTATATTTATACACATATCTTAAGTATGTGTGTGGGCATACACGTGTGTGTGTGTGTGTGTGGTGTGTGTGTGTGTAGAGAAAGAGAAAGACATAGGGTACTAATGAAACATAAAGTTTGTGGCATAGACATTAGTGCTCAGCAAACACTTTGGTCTGCTAAATTTTCCAATGCCCTTGCAGTTGAGTGGGGCCACATGACTAATCACATCCAATGAAATGTTAGAAGTGAACTGGGTCACTTTCAGGTTGAAGCCCTGAAAAGCTCCTGCAAAATTCTTGAGCTTATTTTTCCCGTGCTTCTTGGTCTACTTATTGCAGCAACAGGACAACACTGCCCCCGTCAGTGTGCATCCATGTATGGCTGGGCAGAGCAGAGCTCTCTGCCATCCTGTGTGTGACTTGCAGTGCCAGTGACAAATATGCTTTTATCATATTTGGAATTTCTTTGTTATTGCAACAAACTACTTCTGCTGACTAATGCAGTATCTCAAGATACTTCTGTACAAATAAACTATAAATGTATAAAACCAAAGGCCAATTTAATGAAATTTAATGTAATAAATCATATATTTTAAGACATAGCTAAGATGCCCAAGATCACATTCTAGTTCTTTTTAACAATATTGTTGTCCTTCCACCAAACCCACTTTATTTTTTTTCATCAACTTTTATTTTAAGTCCAGGGGTACATGTACAGGATGTGCAGGTTTGTTACATAGGTAAATGTGTGTCGTGGTGGCTTGCTGCACATGTTATCCCTTTATCTAGGTGTTAAGCCCAGCATCCATTAGCTATTCTTCCTGATGCTCTCCCTCCCCCAACCCTAAAAACCCCTCAACAGGCCCTAGCATGTGCTGTTCCCCCACATATGTCCATGTGTTCTCATCATTCACCTCCCACCTATAACTGAGAACATATGCTGTTTGGTTTTCTGTTCCTGTGTTAGTTTGCTGAGGATAATGGCTTCCAAGTTCATCCATGTTCCTGCAAAGGACATGATCTCATTCCTTTTTATGGCTGCATAGTATTTCATACAAATCCACTTTAACTGAAGTTTCCATTGCCTCTTCTTTTGGAATTCCAGTTGTCTCTTTGTTCTCATTCTCTTGGATCTCACTGCCACTGTTGAAACCATTGATCATTTGGACCACAATTGGTCACCAATGACCATTATTAGTCCCTTTAGACACTTTGTAACATATGCTTCAGGAATATTGAGTTCTTCCAGTGGTTTTCATAATATCTAGATCAGTTTGTTTTCCTTTGTCTTGTTCATTTCATCCGAAAGAAGCTGGACAAATTTTAATTTGGACTTTATGCATTCTCTAAAATGCCCTTCAGAAACTTGATTTTATATGGTTTTAGTTCCTCCTTTTATGAGGCAGAGTCTCAAAGGTACATTTCTCACTTCATCCTTCTCACTCTTCAACTCTCACTTAATCCTTCTCAATCTTCTACTCCATCTATTTTCTTCCTCCCTGAGAAGACAGAGAGAAAAACCTAGAAAACTTAAGTTTATTTATTTCTATGTTTTGTAATGCAACCAATTATTGAAAAAATTCAATATATACATGAATTCAGCCAAAAAATAAAACCTGTCCCTCTCCCTCCCCATACACCAGGGATAAACAACACTCACCACTGTGTGAATAGATGACTTTTGAAGATTCCTTCCAATTTCAAGATTCACAGTGTTGGGTGGGAGGAGGAGAGGAGAAAGGAAGATCTCATGATTTAGCCAAATATTTCCCCACAGGTGCTCCAGGTCACAGGCATACACTTTTCAGCCGTCATTGTTTGTTAGAAGAGGATTTATTATTCGAGGAGAATAAAAGTGTTACTACACCAGGAGGGGATGATTGTCTATCTTCTTTGCTTGGAGTTGTAATAAATTAGACCAGGAAACAGGCTTTCTGGAGATTAACAGTAGGTGAACTTTGCCAGCTATGGGGTTGTTAAAAGAAGAAATTAACTTCTTCGTGGATTCACATATATTATAAAGAAGATAGCACATCCTGAAGGTTTACTCTAAAGAAAAGAAGTAATCTCTGGGAGACTCAAAAGCCAAAATTAATGAGAAAGGGCCATGTTAACTGATCCTAAGAAATGTATGTAGACAGTAATGTGGGATGGGAGGATGAGATGTGGGTACCAGCTTCTTGCTGGCCTAATTCTACTTTGCTTGCCTCTGACAATAATCTAAGTGTGTTCTGGCTAAATTCACCTTCACATAACTGCATAATCTCCCCTGCCCCTGCTGTTTCAACTGGTTATGGTGTCCCTTTTTTCTCTGGCCTAACTATAAAGTGCCATTGCTTTGTACTAGAAATAATTCTTTTGCCCCATCCTAGAGAGGTTTTTTTCTGTGGCAAGTGGGTTGTTCTGACCCTGTCCCTTGTATACTTTAGCTGTGTGGGCATTCATTTGTAAAATTTTATGTTTTCCTTGGGGAATAAAAAAACACAGAATTTTATCACTCATCAACAACTTTTATCTGAGACCAGGCATTTAGAACTGAGGACAGTTTCAAGGCTTTAAGGAAAAAAAGTAAATGAGAAGCTTGTGACTAGGGCCAGACCTAGAGCCTTAAATGTGAGAGTCTGGGCTTAACTATAGAACAAGGTACACTATAAGTCAGCAATTCTCAAACCCTTTGGTTGGGCTCAGTATCCCTTTATATAATTAAAATTTATTGAAGACTCTTGCCCCAACAGTTTTTATGTGGATTTTAATTATTAATACTTAGAAGTGAAAACTGATAAAATTTTAAAATATTTGATTCTTTTGAAAATAATGAATCTATTATATGTTAACCTAAATGATATATTTTATTTAAAAAACTATATTTTCCAAACAAAAAAAATTGTGAATAAATTATGAATTCGTTTTACATTTTTGCAAATGTCTTTAATGTTTATCTGAAAAGAAGAAAGTCGAATTCTTATTTCTGCTTCTACATTCAATCTGTTGAAATACATTGTTCTGGCTGAAGTACAGTAATAAAATCCAGACTGACATGAATAAGTAGTTGGAAAGGTAGAAGCATTTTAATAGCTTTTTCAGATACTTGTGGATATTCTTTGATACTACAACAAAACTTGGCAAGTGATAATTCATTAAAGGTTAGTTGTGTTAAGAAATCTGAAACCATATCAATGAACTTTTCATTCTGTTACAATAGAATCCAGTGGTCATCTTGTACTTTGAATGAATATTTTACTCATGTAAGATTTTATAGCACTGTGATCATTTGGGAAATTTAGTTCACTGAACTATGCAAATATTCTAAATGTTGACTCATTTCATTTTACAATATCAAAAAATAACATTTGTTAACATCACTATCATTGTCATCAGAAAAAGTTACTTATTGGAAGTCTGCCAAGTGGAGTATACAAGCTTTCCAAAATTCTAATTTTAGCTTGAAAGGTAGATTTCTATCATTGGTAACAAACACTGTCAACTGTTTCCCTTGAAATGATAGGCTTATTTCATTCATTATTTGGTAAAATGTCTGCCAAATATCCAAGTCCAAAAAAATTATTTTAAGTAGTGTTTCATTTTTTTTGTTTAAAGCCACTTTAGCTTGCAGCTCAGCCACCCTCATGCCTTTCCTCAAGACAGCCATCATACTCCCCCAGCCAACAAGGGATTTTGAGTGAACCTCCTATCTCAAAAAACAGAACAGTGAAAAGAAAACATGTGCACTCAAGGTCACGGTTTCATAAAATTAGTGATTTTACTGCCTCATCTTAATGAAGCTGGATTTTTTTGTTGTTTTTGTTTTTTTGTTTGTTTGTTTTTACTATATGTGAAGCTTTTATCATTCATGCTAAGACAAAAGTGGAAAGTGGCTCTACGTACCATTGCTCTTACATCATCTGTAGAAATGTCAGCACAGTGAAGAAAGCAAATAATGTGTCAGTATTCTTATCAAAATAGTTCTGACCTCATGAACCTCCCAAAAGGGTCACGGGGTCCCCCAAAAGTCCCAAACTATACTTTGCTGCTGTAGACAAAAGCAGGGTGCTGTTGATGTATTGGCCACCATCCCCTCTAGAGACCTAGCACCAAACTGCCCAGCCAAAGGGGGGATTGGGGAAGACAGAGGTCCCCTTAAACCTTTGGGAGCAACAGGGCTTGAGTTTAGATTGGGGTATTGCGGGACAAACATATGTGACCTAAACTTTCTATCCAGTTGGCTGGACATCTTTCCAGTCTTTTTTTGTTTTTCTTTTTCTTTTACGTGTGACTTGAAACATTTATTGCCACTTTTATAATTTGGCTTGACCACCCTAAACAAAGTCCTATAAACTTTCCACACCAATTGGCCATAACTACAACTGCTGTTGTCATTTTATGGGTTGGAGTAAAAGCAGCTTATATCCTGGTCTTGATCAGTGAAGAATAAAACACTGTTCTTCAAACTCACTTTGTATGTGTGAGAAAAACCTTTCTACATTTCTTTCATTTTCTACTCTTTCTCAAGACCAATTGCTAGTCTCTAAGGACTCTTGTTGTCCACCACAAAGTATCCAATTCAAACATTGCATCCTTGTCTCTTCTGTCAAGCTCTGCATTTTGTCTGTCAGGATTTTTTTCCCTTCTTTACTTCTTTTCCTTCTGGAGCTGGAAACCAGGCAGTAAGAGGATGACAGGCTTTGAAAGGTCATTTTCGAATAAAGAATTGTCTGTGTGCAGTGTTTCTAAAATGGCATGTTTTGTGTGTTTTCGTGAAGGAAGATGAGATGAAAGAGAGAGAGGACTCTTGCTGGCCAGACTAGGTGAAAAATTCAATTTTCTTGACCACTTAATGTATATCCTTGTAGGTACGAATTCCCTGAATTGAATGGTGGTGGTGGTGGGGGAAGCTGACCAAAGGGTCCAAAGTTCTAGTGAGACAGGAGGAATAAATTTTCAAGATCTGTTGCCCAGCAAGGTGACCACAGTTAAAAACAATGAATTAATCGTATGTTTCAAAAATGCTAACAGAGTAGATTCTTCAATGTTCTCACTACAAAAAAAAAAAAAAATGATAAGCATGTGAGGAGATAGACTGTTAATTAGCTTGATATAATCATTCCACAAAGTACACATATATCAAAACATCAAATTGAACCCCGTAAATATATATAATTATCATTTGTCAATAAAAATAAAAAATTTTAGTTAAAAAAATAAGATAAACCGTGGCAGAAAATAATGTAGATCTTTTCTGCACTTTTCATTCACCAGAAGGGAAGTTCGCTTCGTAGGAAAAAACCACTCTCTCTTTTCCATATTAGGAAATGATTTTTGATGTAGTTTACACAAAGGTATCATTAAAGCTAATTTGCTTTTTCCTAAAGGAAGAAGTAAAGTAAATAAGATAAAGAAAAGAATAACTAGCAGTGTTGATTGGGTTCCAGCAAAGGTTATCAGCATCTGAATTGTCAAGAACTTCCAGTTTCTCGTGTTGCTGATTATTTAAACTCAAATGCCACTATTTGTCTAATGCAGTGAGCCTGAAATTGTTCCTCCCGGGTTGCTACTGTCAGCAGAGGTTGGTTTACACTATAGTGGGTGCACAAACGCCGTCTTCACAAACTCTCCCTTCACACACCTCTGCAGGCTTTGAGAGGTGAGCAAAGTTTTACTACTTAAAGAACCAACCTCTTAAGAAATTTCTGTATTTAACTATTTAGCCTGACCCATGCTTTGTGAGAACAAGCCATTGTTTGTCATTTTATTCCTTTAGTTTTCCTGTCCCTTCGTGCCTGTATCAAGTGTCTCACGATTTAAAACAAATGCACAGAAGTCAAACAGTCAGTGCAGAATAATTGCAGGCTTTCAGTGTTCGGCATGCACAGCAATCACTGTGGAATCACCCTGAGTTATTAAGAAGAAAGCACCAAATCTTACATTAGTGACTTCTACAGAGCTCCATTATGAATTGGAGCTGGCTTGTGTGTTGCAGATAATGTAGTCAGGACTGCCTGGCTGCAGACACTAGAGTTTTGTTTAAAAACCTATTTCTTTTTGTCTCTTTCTCTCTCCTGCAGTATAATTACAGGCTGCAGAGTGAAAAGCATTAGAACTGTTTACAAAACAGCTCATAAAGTTTAAAATATGTGTGTGTTTGTGTAAAACAAAATAATGTATATGGTATCCAGTCTTTCTTCTTTCACTACCCCCTGTCACCCTCCAGAATTAAGGGCATGAAGTTGAGAGATGGAGCCCTTTCCTCCTGCTATGCGATGCTTACACTTAATTAGTTATGCCTACTTATCCAATGCCAGTTTATTGTTGCAGATCAAAATACAGATTCTCAGGTGTATGGGGACTGAGTGACTGATGAAACAGACTGCTATCTAATTAATTTTAGGGCAGCCTAAATTCCCATAAAGTTGTTCCCTCATGACATATGAGACAAAGATTTTATTTTTTTAATGAGCCCTTTGCTATCTTTCCAAGAGAAAAGCTTTCAGCAGGTTAGTGTTCCAAAGTGAGAGGGGCATTTTTCCAACCCTTTCAAAAGCCTCCTTCTGTGCAGCTTTGCAAAGATTTTGCAGCTCGCCCTTCTGGATTTTATTTATTTATTTTTTAATGTGGAAGGGTAGCCGCTAACTCCAGCCTCAGGGCCAATCAATCGTTTTGCTTCGCAGGTTTAAGATCTGCAGCAAAGCGAAACCCCTGTGCTATCTGTGCCTTACCGGTCTCGCCAGCAGTAAGCCTGGTGATTGACAATCAAAAGAGTGTTCTGTCCACTTAGGTGCCGGCACAAGCTGAGGACAGGGGAACCAGCCTTGCACGGAGGAAGCACCTTTTCCTTCTGGTGATTGATTGATGGGGGACAGTGAGGAGGTTTTCAGAGGCTGGAAAAAATTGTCCCAGTCACTTACTATGAAGTCTTTGTCAGCAGAAAAGACTCTCCTGGGTAGTGAATGATATAATGCAGATGACAAATGACAGGTGTGGCGTGTGTTTCGTTCTGCTTGCTAGGTACTCAGTATCACACGCAGGTGAGTCAGCGCTCCCCAACAGGCCCCTTGCGCCATCTGCTTCCCACATGCAAACACTCGTTCCCAACGCTCTGTTGTTTCCCTGGCACTGCTGGCTCTTCCTAATCGATCGTCAGCTCTGTTGGGGATGTGTAAAGTACTGTCAGAGTGTGAGCAGGGCGATACCTTACCACCCTTTTATGGAGCTGATTATGAAATGAAGATAGCATTTGAGTCATTTGTTAGCAGTTCTGCAGTTCTGAAAGTTGTTTCCTTCTGTTCCTCCCTTTTGGAGCACAGAAGAAAAAATATATGTAATATATACACATATAATATGCTGTTGCAAGAGACTACTTCAGATCGAAAATCTGTTTTTAAAATCGTTGACTGATATTTCCTTTGTATTTTTTTCTCCTCCTTCCAGGACCCTATCTGCAGATGTTCTGAATACCTCTGAGAATAGAAATTGATTATTCAACCAGGATACCTAATTCAAGGTATTAGCTCTTGTCAGAAAGCTTTTACATTTGAGCTCTGTGTTGGAAATTCTATTTTGGCAATGAATTGAAATAGGAAAAGTTGGAATGAGAATAAAGGACAAAAGTGAATTTGCAAAATAATCAAGTGCTTAAAAAACTACCCAGCGCTTGTGAGGGTTTGCTATTTCTGACTCATGTACAACCCTGTCTCTGCCAGCTTATGTGCCAATACTGACTTATTTGTAGCCCTTTTTCTGCAACTGTGCTTGGAGTTTGGATTTCATTTTAGTCTCACCGTCTCCGTTTTTCTCTGACTGCCCAGAACTCCAGAAATCAGGAGACGGAGACATTTTGTCAGTTTTGCAACATTGGACCAAATACAATGAAGTATTCTTGCTGTGCTCTGGTTTTGGCTGTCCTGGGCACAGAATTGCTGGGAAGCCTCTGTTCGACTGTCAGATCCCCGAGGTTCAGAGGACGGATACAGCAGGAACGAAAAAACATTCGACCCAACATTATTCTTGTGCTTACCGATGATCAAGATGTGGAGCTGGGTGAGACACTGGACTCTTCACTTGTTAGTCTCTTTTGTTCAGATGCTTTATGGAGTCACAGGATTATCAGTAGACATTTTGAGGTTTTGCACTTAATTATTGCACCTTAACCAACATCCTAGTTTATGCAATGAACTTGTATTGATCATAAGGCATTTGGTTTGTGTTTCAGCATTACTTTTCTGATGTTATACTTTTGAAATGGTCGGGGAAGGCGCCTGGAGGAGTAGGACGATGGAGGAAGAGGGTCAGCACTGAAGATTGTAGAAGTAAAGGATTGAAAACCCTCCGTTAAGAAATTGTAAAAATACTTGGGCAAAGTTGTTTCAGAGAGTATGAGGATGTGACTGTAATTCTATGCAATGGATATGAATATAGACTGTACTAAAGGAACTTTCAATGGTTATTATTATTAGAATGGATTACTTATTCACAGTTTGTCATAGAAATCATTAGGTAATTGAAAGTTGCAGTGTTCTATATGTCTTTTGGTAGAGAATTCACTTACTACTATCTTAGATATGATGCTTTTTTAATTAGCTTGCCTAGGCTAATTGTAGAGCACCCAGAAAGCTTGCCAAAATCTAGTGATTCTAACTTACCGTCTGTATCATCTGATTGAGTTTCTTATCTTCTCACCGTCTTCAATGGTCCAGCCCTAGGGTCTTGTTCATAAGCCGAGGGCCAATTCTTCTAGTGCCGCTAGTGCAAGGCAGATAGAAAGCTTGCCCTTACAAGATGTCACTACCACTCCTCAGTTCCTTTCCTGAACTCAAATTCCTTGCTCTCAGGCATCACCCAGCTGTGCTTAGCCATCACATTCAACCTGACTGCGAGTCGAATCTTCTAGCAGAGCATGCTGGGCTTCTTTACAGAGCTCCTGCGGCTCGGGTTCTTGAGGATAAAACTCTCCATGCTGGCACTTGATCTCCATGGAAGGGGACTTTGGTTTCCCACTTGAAACCAAAGAGTGGGACCCCAGTAAAGTTAATTCCTTGGGTTCAGCTGGAAGCAAATGCGCTAAAAAGCCAGCAGAGGTCATTATTGTTGAAGTTGGTTTGCAGAGTCAACCCACCCTTTTTTTTTAATTAAAAGGGTATTGATTTTCAGGCGACAGGCCAAAATGAAAGGTGTCACAAGTATATGAGTCTGTATTTAGCACATATGATGTTAGTATGCATGTAAGCGATGGTTTAAATGTTTTCGTTCACTTACAGAGCAAGTAATTTTAGCTTTTTCAGAGCCTTGTGGGTCCATTTCAAGTTAGTTTAGTACCTATTATGTTAATAGCACAGTCTCTGCATGAGGATTGCAGTGTTAAACATATCCTTGCCCTCTGCTTGACCTCACACCTGAACTCACCTTCCTTAACATCTCACCCATTCATTGCTTTTGCTACAGCTGAGATCTCTGGATCTTCTCATCTCTCCCAGTTTTTCCCTCACCAGTTTGTCACCTGGCCTGCCTGCCTTCTCTAGTCTTAGCCTCTCTTGCCCACCCTTCCCTCCATTGCCAGAGTTATCTTTCAAGTATCCATCTGATCAGATCACTTTTCTGCTTAAGTCCCTTCTGCGGTTTCCCTTTGCCACGAGATTAAGCCCTTCTGCTCTGTGGGCAAATGAGTTCTGAGCCATGCGGCCCCTACCTGTCCCCAAGTCTGTTTCCCTTTCCCCCACTTTCACTCTGTACCTCATAAACACAATTGCCGTCTCCCCAAAGGTGTCTGGTGGCTTCACCCCCATTGCCTCTATCCATGCCTTTGCGCATCTCGTCCCCTCTGCCTTTTCCTCGTTCTCCACCTGGAGAAACCCTACCTGTTCTTCATAACCCAGTTCATGTCATGGGTTTGGTGTTCCCAAACCAAAACCACCCTCCCCTCCCGCAGCATTGATGGAACTTTCCTTTGCACCCTGAGAACATGACTCCAGCATGGTGCTCATTCCACCATGCCCCTCCATGCCTGTCCCTTCCACTTGACCAAGATCAACCAGAGAGCAAGGGTGTGTTTTATGCTGCACTCCTCATGCACTCCTAGTGTCTGGGAATATAGTGGGCACTAAACTAACTTGAAATGGACCCATAAGGCTCTAAACAAGCTAAAATTCCCCGAAATAAATATTAAGTATTCATCACGATCTACCTCTTCAATATACAGCACTGTCTTTAAAATATATTAAGAAATTGCTCATAACTTTATTTTTTAACAGAATTCAAATTTTCAGCCTTGTCCTATAGTTCATTTATTCATCCAGTAAGTATTTTCTGAGCAGTTACCAAGTATTGCCTTGTGTTGAAGGCATGCGAATATCATGGTGAAGGGTTGTAGACCAGGCTCAGTCCAGTCCACTCAGATGTTTCCTACATATTTGCCTTTAACTCCTTCCTTGATTTTCTAGCCAGATAACATGCTAAGAACTAGCTCATTGGCTGGGCGTGGTGGCTCACGCCTATAATCCCAGCACTTTGGGAGGCTGAGGTGGGTGAATCACCTGAGATCAGGAGTTCAAGACCAGCCTGGCCAACATGGTGAAACCCCGTCTGTACTAAAAATACAAAAATTAGCCAGGCGTGGTGGCGGGCACCTGTAATCCCAGCTACTCAGGAGGCTGGGGCAGGAGAATCGCTTGACCCGGTAAGGCAGAGGTTGCAGTGAGCTGAGATCACACCATTGCACTCCAGCCTGGGAGATAGAGCGAGACTATGTCTCGAAAAAAAAAAAAAAAAAAAAGAACTAGCTTATTTAACCCTCACAGCAACTCTAGGAAGTAGTTACTATTCTCTCTTTGATTTATGTATGAGAAAAATAAGGCTTAGAGAAGTCATGTAGCTTGTGATGAGCAAGTAAATGGCGAAACCCAGACCTGTATTAGATCTGAGTCTCCACAGCTATGCATTTAACCACTATCCCTTCTGTTAATCAGCCATCTACAGATAGTTATTCAGTGCCTCCTGAAAGCAATCTGCAAATGCATAATAATATTCTAGGTTTGGGGAGAGAGGGAACAGAAGCAAAAGATGGGCCACTGGCAAAACAAAATGACTAGGAAGCGCAGTGAACTGTGGGTTGGAGGTCCGGAGAAGACCTCCTTTCCTGGCAGAAAAGTCATGCTCTTCATGGTGGTGCCCGCTTGATGGAGACTTTTCCTTATTTTTCTGTAATATGCTCATAATCCTTCTAGAACATTATTGCCCTAGATTTGGGGTGTTTGTTGTTTTGTTCTTGTTTTTTTACCATCTTAACCGTTTTTAAGTGTACAGTTCAGTACTGTTAAGCACATTTATATTGGCATGCAACCCACCTCCAGAACTCTTTTCATCTTACAAAAGTAAAACCCTATGCCCATCAAACAGCAACTCCCCTTTCTCTCTCCCTCAATCCTGGCGGCTATCATTCTACTTTCTGTCTCTGTGAATTTGACTACTCTGTATTCCTCATGTGGGTGAAATCGTACAGCATTTATCTTTTTATGACTGGCTTATTTTACTTACCTTCATGTCCTCAAGGCTCATCCATGTTGTAACATGTGTCAGAGTGTCCTTTCTTTTTAATGCTGAATAACATTTCATTGTATATATGTACCACATTTTTTTTTTTACCGATTCATCCACTGTTGGAAATTTGAGTTGCTTCCTCCTTTTCCCTATTGGGGATAATGCTGCTGTGAACATGGGTGTACAAAGAGCTCTTCAAGACCTTCCTTTTAGTTATTTTGGAGCTACACCCAGAAGTGGAATTGCTGGATCATATGATACTTTTATTTTTATTATTTTGAAGAACCACCTTACTGTTCTCCATAGCAACTCACCGTGTTTCGTTCCCTCCAACTGAGCACAAGTGTCATAATTTTTCCACATCCATGCCCACACTTGTTATTTTCTGGTTTTGTTTTTAATAGATGCCATCCTGATGGGCATGAAGTATCTCATTGTCGGTTTGATATGGTTAGGTTTTGTTTTGTTTTTTACTCCAGTGCAATTGTCTTTGCCAAGTGCTTTAATAAATCTTCACCTAATGCAAACCTTTTTGCACCTGTAATGCTGTAGGCAATTTTGGCTACTGTGCCTCCAAAACGAAAATAACAGACTTAGAAAAGACTTAGAAGAACAATTATGAAAATTCTAATAGAATACTTTTCTCATTGGGAAAGCATAAAACAATCTTATCTGTTTGTCTAGAAAGATGAAAGCTGAGAAGGGCTATAATCAAAGTTTATAAAATCAAGCCAGGGAGGAAAGCATTAGTTCATCATGAGCAGGAGCCCTTCCCTTCGCTTTCAGGACAAATAAACTATTACTCTGTAAAGGGAGTAAGATGCATAAGGAATTCATTAATAAAAGTGCTAGAACCTTGCATGTGGATAACACTTTATCTTTTTCCAAAGAACATTTTGTTCACATTATTGTGAATGAATACTGCCATCTCACTTGAATTGGCTGGGTAGGACAAAGATCATCATCCCAGGAGGAAACAGCCTGTGGAAAGATGAAATGACTTAGCCATCGTCCCCTTACTTCTGAATTTGCTTTTCCCACAACTTAAGAAGTTGTTCAGGTTGTGCCTATACCCGTAAGTACTTCAGGGTTTTAGGCTAGAATAATGAGTGGAAGATTTACAATTTTTAAGCTCAGTAAACACGCATGGAAGTGATCAACATGAAGTTCGGGATAATGGCTATCATTGGGGAAAAAGTGATGACCAAGAGCATCAGCACATTCACATTCTATTTCAAAATTGAAAAAATATATATCTGAAGGAATATAATCATGTTAAGTTTTGTTAAAGCTAGGAGATGTATATGTATTCTGTTATACCCTACACTTGAAATATTTTATAAATCAGAAGGGAGAAAATAAAAAGTGTTTGAGGGACTCCTCTAACTTTCTGAGACTAGCGTCAAAGAGATTGGGCTCTAAATTTTTCCCAAAAGGCCCTTGGTGCCACTCCGAGAAACAAAATATTGAGCAGATTATACCATTGATCTGACTCAATATGGCATTTCTTACATTCCTAGGAAATGGGCCTGACAGGAACATCTCAGTAACACTCACCTGATGTTTCTCTTAGATCATATGTAGAGGGAAGCTATGAGTACATGGAGATACTTTGTTTCTTTAAAGCAGAAGCCAGAACACAAGGTATTCAGACCAGAGCTAGCCCACAGATGTGTGTTGTTTGATGAGCATGCTTTTCAGAATTAAGCCAATGTTTAAAAATCATATTTTAAAATATATACAACATATTTAAAAATCAGATTCTGACATTTCTTGAAAATCCAAAAGAATGAAGGCTTGCATTCCCATGAAGCAGTCATCACTTAGATGTTTGAAATGGAGCTGCAGCTGCTCTCGGACACTGGGATCCCCCACTACTGTGCTGTCCCTCGATACTTACACCAAGGTACAGGTGCCATTTATCATTGACCATACTGCTGTTTTTCTTATAGTCAGGAAAAGCTCTATAAACCGTGTCTCTATCAAAAGTAAAACAATGAAAAGACACAAAAGCCCTCTGACTTTTCTTATACCTGGCTGCCTTCACTTGCCTACCTTATCTGTGTAGCCCTGTAGGCATGTTAACTTCTTCCATTCCTGTAAGTAGCTTTTCATGGCCTTGTCCTCTTTTGGAGGGGCCAGGAGGAAATAATGAGTCTTAGTGACCTGGAAACATTCCAGACTAATTTATTATCTTCTCTTTTTTCCCTTGTTCTCCCAACTGGCTTTTCCCCCTTTGGTTTTAGCTAAAAAACATCTTTTTTTTTTTCCTTGCCAATTCCACAGTTTAGGTAGAAAAAAAATACCATTTAATTTTGTTATTTTTTTAGATGCTTATGCTTTTAGAATTAGACTATTCAACAGATCATACAGACATTTTCATACAGGAAATATCACTGTTTCATGTTTCATACCTTACTATGAAAATAACTGTCGGCATGTGAAAATGGCAGGGAAGTATCTAATACAAACGACTTAAATATTTAAAGCATTAGCCTTACTTCATCATAAAAGAATGATATCGACAAACACCCCTCCACAATCAGTAAGAGCTGAGTTTGCTTGTTGTTGTCACTCATTGAACTGTGAATACTGTAATCCACATGGAATATCTCTCTAGGAAGCCAGGTGTATATGAATCCCACATGTCTGGGACTTCCGTAAGTGATAATGACAATATTTACTATTGAATTTCTGGTTCTGCAAGTTTCTCTGGACGTGACAAACAGTTTTGATGAAAATTTTAATGTTTAATAATACAAAATACTGCATACTCAAATGCTAAGATACATGTACCGGGAAAGGTAAAACTTTGCTTTAAAGTTTAAACATGTCAATGAAGTAATTCAGGATCTCTATGTGATTTTAGCAAAGTCATCCAAATTAGGGGAACATTTTCTCCCATCTTTTTTCATACAAATGATTTTTATATGAAATCATTCTGTATGAAATGATTTTGGGAATCAAGCAGTTGGAGTATATAGAGTGATTTAAATTCCTCACTATGGTTCTGTCTAGCCACAACCTATCACATACTCCATCCAAAGCACTACTCCTGGAGCCTTGATTTTTAACTGCACCAACATTGCAAACATGGTGGATCTTAATGGACTCCTGAAGGGTGGCACTTTTCCCACTCCCAGCCACCACTGACCTCTTCAGCATCCTGATCCACAGCCGATGGCTGTCACAGCATTCCCCATCCTGCAGGAGCAATGGCAGATGTTCACAGTGGAACTGGGGCACTGGGACAGTGTGTCTTGGCAGTCCTGGGACTCGGCTGTGGCCTGGACCTTCCCTCTCATCAAGCCAGCCCAGTCAGCAGTGCATGCACACCAGCTACACAGTCATAGTCAGGCTGCTTCAGAGTATTTGCGTCTGGCTCCCACCTCACGGAACAACTTAAAATAACAATGAAGTTGGGCTTTTTGCTTGGGATGAGGAGTCAGTGTGTGTATATAGGGGAAGAATTGATATTTGTATTTGAAAAGCAGTATCAACATTTTAGGTCTTACAGCATAGAAAAGGTAGTTGACCTCTGTTCTGTCCTCCAGCTTTTGGACTTCAGATGTAGATTACAGAAAAGAAGATGGAAGAGGCAGGAGAAAATTTAATGTGATGGGGTTGGGGTGAGCACATAGGGCAACCACAGCCACGTCGGCACACTCCTTGCAGGAAGTGCTTTGATGGCATCGTGCCGCTTGCTCAGCAACAACCTTGTAAACTAGTCGGAGTGGGGAGTGCTATTAGAAGCTCCATCTTACAGATGAGAAACGCAAACCAAAAGAGGATAAATGACTTGCTCAAGCTAATCTGTGGCAAAATCCAAATGTTTTCCACATGTTCAAGTCTAGGGCTCTTTCCCTTCTCATTTTTATCCTCCTCACCACTGCCTTGTGAATCTGGTTATGAGTGTTCAGCTTCACAATTCATATCATTCCTATGAAATAATTATTCTAATAACTGAGAATTAGCACCGTTTGCATTTCAGACACCAAAGGCCTGAAACCTACAGAAGTGAAGAGCTTCAGCTTAAAACAAAACTGAGCCCTTCCACCTATCAGATAGACGTTGTCCTGTCCACTGCTCTCAACAGCTGTGAATAAATAACTATGAGTTTTATTACAGAATCATTTTTGGTAAGGTTTGCCAATAAAAAATCAATGGCACAGTCACAGTGGGAATATATACAGAGTAAGGCAGTGTTATTGACTGACATTAATCATTGCACAGCCATAAAAAGGTGCTCGATGCTTTCCTTACTGATACACACTAACACAGTGGAGTGAAGAGATTCAGATTCCTGCACACCGTCATCTGTCTCTACCCAGAGAATCCACAGAGATCAGAGGCAACAATTAACACCAAAGTGGCAGTCAGCAGCTAAAGACAGACAGAGGCACAGCCCACTCATGCCTCATCTGTGCCTGAGCCACTGAGACCATTTCAGCCCTGAGGGGAGGTGAGGAGACAGATATTAATGTCAGTCAGTATGTCCTCTAAGAGGCGAGAAGAATCGAAAGATGAGACTGAAGAAAGAGAGACCTATCGCGACTGCAAGCAGACATCAATTCTGTTTCTCATCTTGAAAATGTCAATGTCACAGCCAACACTCAGCCTAGATTGAGCTCAAGAGCATGGTCTCTGGGCAGACTGCCTGCATTTACTTCTGGGTTCTGCCACTGAGGGTCTGTGTGGCCCTAGGCACAGCATGATTTAGCCTTCTGCACCTCTGTTTCATTATCTGTGATATAGGAATAATAGCTACTAGCACCCACCACAAAGGATTATTGTCTGAATCAAATGAATTGCTCATGTGAAGCACTTAGAAGAGAACCTTGCTGAGAGTAAGTAGAAAATCAATGTTTCCTTTTCCTGTCTACAATATATCCTACAATCTTGGCAGTAATCTAAGCCACCTAGATCACTCAAAATGAGGTACTCACTACAGTCTCTTCCAGCTCTAGGCTTCCCTGATTCTGTGTCCAACCTAGAATACTTCTCCAGGTGAGATTCACTGAGAGGCAGCTTCAACTTCACCCAGGGTTAGTTAGAAACAAATTCTCAGGCCCCAGCCTGGACTTACTAAACCAGTATCTTGGGGTGGGTACAGGATTCTGGGGCTTACTATGCCCTTCAGGTGAGTTTTTAAATTTGGGCAAACATTGTCTCAGAATCTCTTTACTGAGAACCTTCAAACCAGATTCCCACTTTTTGTTCTGCTTTTATGAGACAGAGTCTCACTCTGTCTCCCAGGCTGGAGTCAATCTCCACCTCCCGGGTTCAAGCAATTCTCCTGCCTCAGCCTCCCAAGTAGCTGGGTCTACAGGTGCCCACCACCACGCCCGGCTAATTTTTATATTTTTAGTAGAGACAGGGTTTCACCATGTTGGCCAGGCTGGTCTTGAATTCCTCGCCTCAGGTGATTCACTCAACTTGGCCTCCCAAAGTGCTGGGATTACAGGCATGAGCCACTGAGCATGGCCCAAGATTCCCACTTTCAAGGACCCCAGTGGATGGAGCTGTACTGTTAACAGTGGCTATGGGGATCCAGTGTTGTCTTGGTTCCCTTTGACTGTGGACTGGTGGGAACCAGGGCATTTGGAGGGATTGTTGGGACTCCTGTACAATCCGCTCAGTTAGTTAAGAAAAGGGTGATAGTGAGAATGAGAGGAGAATCCTGGCTGGGGCACTTCCCACAGTGATGAATTGGGATAAGTTTTAGCCCCTGTTTTCATATTATTTTTCACTTTAAATCAGATTTCTATCTCTGTCCCATATTTGTAGTCTAAATGAGTCTGTAAACTAGAGATTGCAGTGCTGCCATTGAGAACCTTGGATGATGGCCTCAGCTGCATTTTTCTTTTATTTGAATTCAGCTAAGGCTCATAAAGGAAACTGGGAGCTTGTTCTTTGAAACAGACTACTGGACAATGAAAAGCCATCAACAGTGCCTGCTGGTTTCCCAAAATTCAAGATACTCAGTAACTAACTACTGCAGAACTCTAAAGGGGAGCAACGAGACATGACAGACATCTTTAGTGTCACCTTTCACTCTCTTTCCACTTCTACGTTTCCGTTCGTCCGGTCATCTCCAGGATATTCCCCCTGTGTGATCAACCAACACAAATATAAAATGCAACTTTTGTAAAATGGGGTTTTTAAATCTCCTATAAGGCATATTCCTTTTTAGTTACTTCTTCACCATCAGTGAAACTATTAGTTTCCAGTTTTCTTCTCATGGTAAAAACTTCAGGGTGTTAGCCAACTCCCAGCCTTCTCATGCATTACCACATCACTTGGGTCAGCTCTTCTCTCCTCAGGGCTACACGGCTTCAGCGACCTCATCTGTACCCTTCGCGGACCAGCAGTGCTGTGCCCTCCTCAATCCACACACCACCACTGCAACAGCAACACCTCTTGAGGCAATTGCAATCCACTGCAATCTGCAATCCACTGCAGCAGCAACATCTTTCAAAAACTTTTTTCTTAACATGCCATTCATGACTTTGACACAGAACATAACTCTACCTTCATTTTTTCTATTCTATCACATCCAGTATCTCTGCCCAGCCTTCAAGCTATTTGCTAAATCTGCTTTCCACATTTCATGAAGAGAATTCTCCATATTCCTCTTCATGCCAGGAAATCAATGTGTTGTTCTCATCACTCTACTTGTTTCTTCCCACCTCTAGAGCATCACACTTGCCATTCGCCACAATCCCCCAATGATATACTTCACCCATCCGACATTTACTTCCTCCTTTTTTTCCATCTGTCCTCATCTCTCATTTCAGAACTCCTATTAAGCCTTCAATCCAAGTTCCCTCTATTTTTATATGCCCTGCTACTGCTGTATTCACACTGTTACGTGTGCATTGCTTTGCAAATATCCCCAAGTGATTTTTCTATGTAGGTTCTCGTCTAGAGAGTTTATTACTGAAGACCAGAAGCAGAAAATTTCCCATTTCTTTTGTTTATGCTATACTTGGGAGATCAGCCCAGAATGCTGAGGTTGATAGAATGTTTTGCATGAAGTAGGCACTCACGACATGTTATTCACTGACTACAAAAGGTTACTTGATCCCCTGAAGACAACCAGAAGAGAAAGAACAGTTAGGATTGCTCCTAGCTGAGGCATATTTTAGGGAGCTCTAATGAGACCCAATTAGAAACCTTCCTCCTGTTCTCATATGCGTCATGTGAACGGTAAAAGCTAGTATGTGAAGACATGGGACTAACTGTGGCTTTTTGGACTATTGCATGCTTCTCTTCTGCCCTAAATGCTTGCCTGGTTTGCATTACGATTTCCTTCCTTGCTGGAAAACATAGACTTTCTTCCTTTCTTTGGAAGAAGTGGGACCTGTTGGAAATCTGAGGCTCCAAGATTCAAATGCAATGGGCTTGGCTGTAGTACTCTGTAGTGCACTTCTTGACGAGTCCTGAAAAGACTATTGAATTCTGGCCTGTGCTTTTCTGCAGTGTTTGGATGTGTTTCAGCTGCAGTGTTTGGCTAGATAGAGTAATCGAAATAGTTTTTTTTTTCCTTCCTCAGCAATATTATGTTACCATTTCATCCTTAAAGTTAAAATGGAATATTTTACAGTCATGCAAATACTTTTGAGTGCAATCGAATTATAGCTCTTTCACAAGCAAACAACCTATCTTTAAAAATTGTGCATAAATAGATCAAAATATAAATTGATATTGCTATCCTAATAGAAAAAACTGGCAAACATTTGGTGAGCTTGCTAGAGGATACCAACTTGCATTGAAGATCTTTTTAAATTATTATTAAACACAGGCATTTTGATGGAACTTAATAGTGAAGAAATTTTTTTTCTCTTTTCTTTCATATGATTAAAATGCTCTAGTAATAATATACACTAGTAATCTAGTAGCAATGTCACTAGTAGATTGCATTTGTGCTGGGCTGGGGGTTTTGATGCTCTGTGTATCAGGCTGTTGTTCTCTGATAATCTTCAATGGGCTGCTGGCCTTTGAATCTGCTCCATAGCTAAAATTCTAGCTTTAATTATCAGATTAGCCTGCATTATTTTTCTTTGTGATTACAAAGGGGAGAAGTATGTTTACTATTCTGCAAAATACTTGAGATGGTAGGATCTCAAATGCTTAATTTTGTTGTAGAAATGAGAGCTGATCAAATTATAGACTCCTTCAAGCTAAGAAAGGAAATGAATAAGTCAGGGAAACAGAGGCACTGAAGGGCACGATAGAAATGAGCATTCATGTGCTGCACTTTGCTAAACAATGCTGGCATTGTGCCTTTCAGGGTCCCTGCAAGTCATGAACAAAACGAGAAAGATTATGGAACATGGTGGGGCCACCTTCATCAATGCCTTTGTGACAACACCCATGTGCTGCCCGTCACGGTCCTCCATGCTCACCGGGAAGTATGTGCACAATCACAATGTCTACACCAACAACGAGAACTGCTCTTCACCCTCGTGGCAGGCCATGCATGAGCCTCGGACTTTTGCTGTATATCTTAACAACACTGGCTACAGAACAGGTAAGAGATGATATTTCTAGCCCATGAACCTCTCGTAATATGTCTTAGACTCAGGAAGAAATGTTGTGTAATGAAATACATGAAGCTCCAACAAATACCTAAAAAAAGGATCAAGTGTTTTTAAACTGCTTGACATCTACCCTAGGGTCTGGGACACAGTAAATGATCAAAATTATTTATTATTTATTAATTAACAAGTAACTGATGGGTAAACCAATCATGTGTACCTTATTGATTCATGTATTTGTTCATTCATACTTAATAGGATTTGGAAAGTTTCTTTAGCTTGCGGTCATTTTTAGGTCTCAAATGTTCACTTCTACCTTCCAGGAAAGGAAGGCATTCTAATTGCTACACCTCCTATTATTGTTTAACCTATACCCGGCAAGAAGAGGGTTTTTTTTATTGGTTTTTTGAAAATTGGGGACTTCTTTCAAGAGGAGTAGTGAACATCATGCCAGTCTTTCTGAGACAAAAGCAAAGTTCCTTCTCGTAATGTTACCCCCAAGGCCCCATACTCCCAGCATGTAGATGATCTCCTTGGGTTTTTGTAGCATTTCTTCATAAAAGGACACAACGTTGTTCATAGAAGGGCTACAGTGCAGACATGGGTTGTTGCTTGTTTTTATTTTTCCAGAATCACCTGGGTTATTCATAAGAATCAGATATGTTATTATTAAAGCTTGTCCAAATGACTTTCAGGGCTACAGTTTCTCTATTTTGAAGATTTAAAAGTAAAAGAGTTCAGATAAATATTCTCCTGCATCTCTTTTACAAGTGAAATTCATTTTTTCCCACCGGACTCAGGAAATATATGGCCATTTGCTTCTTTGCAGAGCGCCCTGTGGGCACTTAATACTTGTTATTTATGGATGAAAATATTGATCGTGCATGTGATAGCACTGTCACTGGCAGACAGCTCAACATCTCGACTCAAAGAAGCAGCTCCTCCTGTGCATCTCAAGGGTGTTTTCTTATGCTGAGGAAAGAAACTAGGTTACAGAGAGGTTACAGAGAGTGCCTTATCTGAGTGTGTTTTCTCACATTAGTGATTTAAATTTATAGCACCTTTCGTCTGAGGACTCTAAAGCAATTTGCAAATCCATCAAACATCCCTGTAGAGTTCATAGACGGCAGATGTACTTGGCTCTGTTTTATAACTGAGGTGGAGCTTTCAAACATTGTTTGACCAGCTCAGAAACAGAATCAGAGGCAGTTCCCTAATACCTGGTTCCTGATTTTAACCATCAAATTGTGTTTTGTTTATGGGAAGTGTTGTGTGAAATCAGTGCCTTTCACCTCCCAGGTTCCCTGTAATGTAATCCCTAGTAGCAAACTTGGAACTGGAATGATTGGGACTCTCACATATCCAGAGTGATGTGGATGACATTTGTCATAAGAAATAGAGATTGAGGGTGAGACAGGGCCCTGCCAGGACTTAGAGCAGTCAACTAGGGTTTGCTAACTTGTTTCAGGGCTAAATTAGGAAGGGCAAAAAACAAGGGAATTCGATTTTGCCATTATCTCACCTAATTCCCAGGGCAATCTTGAAAGAAAGGAATTCCCCCATGTTACTAATGAAAAAACCGAGACTCAGAAAGGCTAATTGTCTATGGTCATGAGCTAGTCAGTGATGGAATGAACCCAACACATCTGACTCCAAAGTCTTTCCTCTGTTCATTGTTTTATTTATTTATGTAATGATTCTATCCTGCCTCATTCCAAAATGCCTTCCAGAGATACAGACGTTAGAGGCTACAGACCCATAAGGACCCTGGCAAACAGAAGCAAAGAGTAGAACTAGTTAAAGTCAAGGTGAATATTGCTGTACAAACTGCTTGCTGTAGGGAAAGGTGGAATATTTAGAACTCAGCATCCAGATGGTAAGAGCAAAAACGGAAACACCATCCATTGTAAAGTTCAGCGAGTCACCGGGATAAAAACAATTCGGTTGCCTGTAAGCATAATGTTTCCTGGTACTTGCTTTGGTTATACTGTGCTGTATCCACCCTAAGAGGGATTGAGAGAGTTTAACTAAAACTGAAAGATAATTTAGTTCCATTTCCTTATTTTTAGAGGAGCAAATTTACCCCCACAAGAATAAAGTGACCGAAGTGGCAGATCTGACTGACATTCTAATGGGAGGAGTGGGCACTGGGACCTTAGTCTTCAGGGCTCTCTCCAGTGTGCTGATCAAACCTCAAGAATCAGGTCTGGGATGAAACTGTGTACACACCGGAAGGCTTACGTGTTACCTCAATGGGCTGTCACTTTTTTGTGCAGCCCAAGGATTTTGTTTCAGTCGATGTCTTCTCCAGGGAAAATAGATTTGCTCCTGGAAGCTAAGTCTGATTCTAAACCTTTTCCCCGTGGTTTAGACACTTAGGTAATAATACAATTTATAGTGAGTCATCCTCCAAAATAAAAGGAATTCTTTAAGGGAAATAAAGACTTTTACAAAACCTTAGTTAAGAGTAGAAAAAGGGGCCGGGTGAGGTAGCTCACACCTGTAATCCCAGCACTTTGGGAGGCCGAGGCGGGCGGATCACAAGGTCAGGAGATCAAGACCATCCTGGCTATCACAGTGAAACCCCGTCTACTAAAAATACAAAAAATTAGCCAGGCATGGTGGCAGGCGCCTGTGGTCCCAGCTACTTGGAAGGCTGAGGCAGGAGAATAGCATGAACCCGGGAAGCAGAGCTTGCAGTGAGCCAAGATCGTGCCACTGTACTCCAACCTGGGCAACAGAGCGAGACTCTGTCTCAAAAAAAAAAAAAAAAAAGGGTAGGAAAACGATAATATGGGCTCAGGAAAACAAATCTTGATTTGCCTATTAGTAAATCAGAAAAAATAAAAATTGGGGCTGGGTGCAGTGGTTCACACCTGCAATCCCAGCACTTTGGGAGGCTGAGATGGGCGGATCACCTGAGGTCAGCAGTTCGAGCCTGGCCAAAATAGTGAAACCCCATCTCTACTGAAAATACAGAAATTAGCCGGGTGTGTTGGTGCGTGCTTGTAATCCCAGCAACTCAGGAGGCTGAGGCAGGAGAATCACTTGCACCCAGGAGGCAGAGGTTGCAGTGAGCCGAGATCGCACCATTGTGCTCCAGCCTGGGCAACAAAGCGAGACTCTGTCTCCAAAAAAAAAAAAAAAAAAAAAACATGGAAAACTGAAATGGCAGTGATAGAGATCTCTATGATTTAAATGTATCCTTGATGGGAAAACATTGCAGTATCTCAGACAATTAGGAAATAAAAATGTCTTCATGACAATAGTTATTGACCCAACCATGGACAACAACCCATTTGAAAATACACAAGTACACACAAGTGGCAGGAATCTTAGAAAATTAAGAGAATTGGTAGGTAGGTATTAAACCAATGTAATTATTTATGAGATACTAAACTAGTAGGGAGAAAGTCAATGTGTAAAGATTTTATTGTTTTCCTAATAATGAATTTATTATTTGGAACATTTAGCTACAAACCTAAGAAAAATAACGAGGGAAACTGAAACATGTACTATACATAAATATCCATCTAGAGAGTAAGTTTTATGTAGAATAACTCAGAGAAGACAAATTACTAAGGGGCTTATTTTGGGAGGCGTCCAGAATCCATGGATTTAAATGAATTAAATTAATCCAGTATTATATTTACCATTGTATGACATGAGTTTTCTCTTTCAGAACTGAGGCATATTTTTGGACTGGCTATAGCCTAAATTTTTCTAACTTTACTCATGGAAAATATGAGTCTATGAGAGCTTGAATGTTCAAGAAGGGGAAAATGCAGTAACATGTCTGCTGCACTTCATATTCCGACAAGTGAAATAGGAATGAGATTGGATTATCTATCATCAAAATGAATATCCTGCCTGAAATCAGCTCCAAAAAAATTAACATAAATTTATTATGAGGATATCAACATTAATATAAAACCTGGCATAGGTTTTAAGGTAAAAATAATTATCCATGGTTGAGAGATAGCATTAAGTATTTAACGAAAAAAAACTGAAGCAAAATCGAGAAGATCATAGAATCATATTCTACTTTGATTTGTTTTGAGGACTTGGACAGGCCAGTTTTCCAATCTGTACGATGCAGAGATTGACCTAGAATGATTCCTAAGTTTTCTTTCTTGCCCGAAATTACTGTATGTTATAACTTTATTATACTCATGGTAATTATAATATTGATTCATTTAACAGTTGTGGTATTCTAATTACAATCCTAACACATGGTACATAAAATCAAATATGAGTTAAATCTTAATCACATGCATTCTACCTCATGTCACTGAGGTAGAATGGACAATATTTAATAGACATCTGCAATAAATCTTTTTGTGAAGAATTCTTTTGTAATAAATCAAAATCATAGGCCTTAGTTCTGAAAAAGAAAAATTATGTCAAATAACGGTAAATACAATATTGGATCAAAAATTTTTTTGTCTTTTTACATTACAAAATTTATGTTACTTATAGCAAGTATACTTATTCTCTAATATAAGATGTTTTTAAATGTAGAGTTCACTTAAAGTAAGACAAACTAATATTCTTAATTTTATTATGATGTAGATTCTTGATAAGTACATAAACATAAGATACCTCATATATTTGTTAAACCACAGTGTGCTTGGAACATACTAGACATTGGGTTGAAGACATTTAAAGTAAGATTCCTGTCTTCACTATACTTACAATCTGGTTTGGGAAACCAGACTGCTGTAAACTGACATTAATCATAATTTTAACTTGGTTCAAAATTATATTTATAGTTACTACCATGAAATCCCATCACCCTAAGTCTATCAATTAAATGGATTAAAATTTCAATATGTCTTTTGATACATTAAATACTATTTGACTTTTCTGCAGCATCAGATCTTCGGGTTAGTTACTATTGCTGGCTTTAAAATAAATGCCTTGGCTTCAGATAGTTCCAGGACATTTTTTTAAGCATTATGGAACAGGTTGTCCTAGACAGAAGTAGCGTGGTCTAAAGCCAACAATAATTACAATCAGGTCTTCTGATCTTTCTCCCTGCCTCCCAACCCCCATCACCTTCTTAAACAGCTGTGAAGGGGAAGTGCTTAATGGTGTCCAAAAAAAAAGAGGATGGGTGAATGGCATGTTAGCGATGTATTCAGATAGCAGGAATTGAATTGAATTGCCAATGCCGAAGGATAGAATAACGTTGAACTATATGTAACCTACATGTAGACATAATGGCAATATGGGCAAGAAAGCTAAATTCACCTTAGGAAGGGAGAGATTTAATACATCTGGAGGAAAATAATTAGCAGGCCAGATAATCAATTGCAGAGCGCCGCCCGGAAACATCATGTTGAAAGAGGCCAATCGAGTCTCAATGTCATGAGGCAACAAAAAGTCCAGAGCAACTGGAGGCCAACAGTGCTGCACCCTGACACCCAGGGCCCCCATCGGCCTTGGGATGAGTGTGATGGGTAAGTGCACATCTGGAATACTGAGTACATTTCTTACGCTCCATTAACACAGAGACACCGAAAACCTGGAGGGAGTTCTGAAGCAAATAGCAAGGACTATTAAAAGACTTGAAGGAATAGTTTATAAGGGAAGGATTAAGTCAAAGGGGAATGCCATGGCAATGGGTAGAAAACAGTACAAAATATCCTACAAAGTAAAACAATGAGGAAAGGGCAGGAATGACGTGGGGAGAGGAAACAAAAAACCCCAACAACGAAGTAACTTAAAGTGCAGAAAACAAAAAAATAAAACTAATTAAGCAGAAAAATCCAAATGGAGGAGTTTGTTGCCACAAAACAAATAGTAGTGGGGAAGAAAATATGTAACCTCCGAAGAGATATTTTCAAGGGTACAAGTGCAGAACTCTAGTGTGAGATTTCTTTACACTGCAGAATAGAAAATCATTTACTATAAGACAGGGCCAAAAGGATACTGATAATGGTGACGCTAATAACAATATTAGTTGTAGGAGCACTTCACAAGCCCTTGTTTTGTGCCAGGCACTGTTTTCAGTGCTTTACATATGTGTTGATGCATTTAATCCTCGAAACAATCCTGCCACCATTATCGTTATCACCACAGTGGCTTTATAGAAGGGTAGTTGGGGGAGGGAGAAGTTAAGTAGCTTGCATGTAGATGGATACCCTAGCAAGTATTAGGGCCAGAATTTGAACCCAAGCAGGCTGGCTCTAGGGTTTATATTCTCAATCACTATGCTTTTTGCCTTTTTGGGAAAAAAAAAAAAAAAAAAAAAAAAGAGGAGAGAAAAGTGGGATAAACCCGTAGGGATGAGGAGGAGGCCAAGGAAAGCACGGGGCCTGAGGTTGTTAAGTGCAAGCTTTTTGGAAACAGTCCCTTTGAATGTTAGTGGGGTGTGGCCTTGGTCTGCTGCCTGTGGCTCCAAGTCATACTGCATGTTGTTGGAAAAGGAAAATCATCTTGTGGTTCTATGTGAAAAGGTCAGTTCGTCTCTAAGACAGGAATTCCTCATTAGAAGAATTCCTACTACACATAGTCAGCCCAGAAAGAAATCCTGAGTCACCTGATGTGAGACCCTTTGACACTTTGCCCTACACTGATCAACCTGCTCAATGCCCCTGACAGAATCCTTAAGCAGTGGACACTTGGCTGACTGACGACCTGATTGGTTCACTCATTCACAGAGTCAACAAATAAACATTCATTCAACACACACACATTGCCATATTTCTCAGACTGGAGTCTAGACTCTTTCTAAAATAATGTAATAAGAAATACAATTTTGGAAACTCTACAGCTCTATTCTATGAAAATGTTTTGAAGGCCAAATCAGCTTTAAAAAATATAATTTGGCTGAGCGCGGCGGCTCATGCCTGTAATCCCAGCACTCTGGGAGGCCTAGGCAGGTGGATCGATCACCTGAGGTCAGGAGTTCGAGACCAACCTGACCAATATGGTAAAACTCCATCTCTACTTAAAAAAAAAAGAAAAAAAAAATTAGCTTGGTGTGGTGGCATGCACCTGTAGTCCTAGCCACTTGGGAGTCTGAGACAGGAGAATCGCTTGAACCTGGCAGGCAGAGGTTGCAGTGAGCCGAGATCATGCCACTGTACTCTAACCTGGGCAATAGGGTGAGACTCCATCTCAAAAAAATAAATAAGATAATTCAAGCAAAATCACAAATTTTTAAAAGTCTAGACCTAGTAAAGTCCCCAGAATAAATTGGGTTCATGAACCCAAGTTCAAGAAACAAAAAGGTTGGAGCCCTGAACTGTGTGCAAGGATGGAGAGTGCCTCAGAGACAAGGCAGAGGCAATGTTTGCCCTCAAAAAGCTTATAGTCTAGCAGGTATTCAGCTTCTATATGAATATGACTATACCACAATGGAGAAAGGGAAGATGACATTAGAACCACAAAGACAGTGTTGTGGAATTAAGACAGAGACTGTGAGTGAAATGGCATCTATTCTGGCCTTGATATATAAAGAGGCAAATAAAGAGAATTGCACAAGCAAAAATATAGAGGTGGGAACCAGAGAGCAAATAGAGGAAACATTAGCTGGAGAGAGGGACGATTAACAGAGAAATAGGAGATGGGGTTGGAAAGGGAAGGATTTTGTCCAAACTCAAGGTAACTCTGAGGGCAAGCTAGCAGAGTACAGTTGATTCTGCAGTCAGTGAGGGTTATCTGAGATTGCGAGAAGAGGGTGAAGTAACCAGAGCAGGTCCTTGGGAAGATCAATCAGTGGCAATCGGAGTGGAAAGACCCTCCAGCCTGGCTGGGAAAGTCAGTGAGACTATGAGCATCTGTGGGGGGTGGCAAGTTACCAGGGATGGTGGGAGGGATTTGAGCACTGTTTCCAAGGCACACTCAATAGGGGGTGGCAACTGCCCAGCAAGGGGAGTGCAGGAGCAGGCGGAAGCAGAGGAGACTCTGGAGGGCCAAACACGGTTCATGGAGGGTGATTATGCCATTCAGAGGAATGGAGTAAAGCTGAAAGGGAAAACTGGTAATTCCATTTTAAGTAATGGCATTAGGAAGCAAGTAAAACATTCAGATGGAGGAATTCTACAGGTACAGATGCTCCTTGACTTACGATGGGGTCACATCCCCATAAACCCATCATAAGTTGAAAATACGGTAAGTCAAAAGTGCCTTTAATATACCGAACCTACCGAACACCAGAGCTTAGCTTAGCCCAGTCTAACTTAAATGTGTTCAGAACACTTATATTAGCCTACAGTTGGGCAAAATCATCGAACACAAAGCCAATAGGCTTGTAATAAAGTACTGAATATCTCATAGGGTTGATTGAGTACTGTCCTGAATGCATACCAATTTTACACCGCTGTAAATGTGAAAATCTTCAATTGAACCATCACAGGTCAGGGACCATCTGTAGTTGTATATCAAAGATAAAAGCAAGCTAACTAGCTATCCCATAGAGACACCAAAATTATGTACATTAAGTTTAAAATTCAGAATGTGTGTTTTCAGACCAATGTCAATAAAGTGCCCCAGTTCTAGAATTCGTTTCTATTATCCCAAGCCAGTCTTCCAGGAACTACTTTTTTTACCATGGATGTAAGCAAGGGCACCTATAAAATCTGTTTAAGGAAGCCAGGAAATGGCTTTGACATGGAAGGCGTCTGGCAACAGCTTTATAACATCAGAAAAACTAACACTTGCCTACATATGTGTATGTATGTATAGGGATGTGTGTTTGTGTGTACACGCACATATATACATACACGCACACATGCATATACCTATACAGACATATATAAAATAAAATTTTCTCTGGCCCTTTCTACTTGAAGGGAAAGCTATGTGTGTGGCTAGAGTGACCAAACATTTAGGTTTACCCAGAATCGTGCTTGTTTATACCAGATTTTCTGTAATTACAATTACAAATAGCATCCTCTTTCTCTCTCAAAACTATTCCAACACATTTATGACTACCATTCGGCTAGTTTGTAATGCATTTTTCACTTCAAGAATGAACCCATATTGTTCCTGGAATCCCAGCTTCTTCTTTTCTTCCCGTACCCCTCTCCTGTCATCATCTTTTGCAGAAGACCAAATTTTTATTCACCCTCTCAGAAAGACCCAGTCAGCCTCGTGGCACAGTGGTCTTTCTTGGAAGTGACATGACAAAGTTATAAATGTGAAGGCCTTCCAGTGGCATTTTTAGTGAACTATGTTGTCTTCATGCCACATATACTTCTACTATACTATAATTCTATGAAAATTAGTAATCTATATAGTAACTTTATGTTGAGAGAATTTTTATTATCAATACTAGATATATACATTCATAAAATACACATAACATAAACACCCATTACATACTATACATGTGATATAAAACCTGACCATATCCCATAAAAATGGAGTTTACCATGGTTCCCTAGTTTAGAAAATTTGTACTTTCTGGATATGTAAAAACAAAAACAAGCTTTTCAATAGTGTTTTTATAATTCACAATTCTCAAATAGTAAGTTAGAAAACTTATCACAAAGACTGAACTTTCAGTTCTCCAACACTTGCCCGGTGGTTGCATTCCAAATCTCACGCTACTTCTCTGATTGTTTCATCAACTTAACAAAAGGGCATAGCCTGATTTTACTGCAGTAGGACCATAAGAAATAAATGCATCCAGAGTGCTGTGATCATTATGATGCTTTCATTGAGCTGTAATCCATGTACTTGGATATGACTTCTATTTCTTTTTTAAAAATGTGTTTATGTCACTTTGCCAAAGGATTGGAGTATTACACTAATGTCATTTTGGCATTCACATTACCTAGGCCAACTTTTGTTTTACCATCTCTTTTACAAGTTTTAATTTTATACTTATCCATTTATTTAGGATTAATCATTTTACATGAAAAAAAATAATTCTTTTTTTCCCACTGCAGCCTTTTTTGGAAAATACCTCAATGAATATAATGGCAGCTACATCCCCCCTGGGTGGCGAGAATGGCTTGGATTAATCAAGAATTCTCGCTTCTATAATTACACTGTTTGTCGCAATGGCATCAAAGAAAAGCATGGATTTGATTATGCAAAGGTAATTTTCAGGCACTTTTACACTGCATCAATTTACTTTGTGCATAACGGGGAAAAGCCATTTTCAGTGAGTTAAACTATCCACAAGATTGGCTTTCTATGTTCTCACAATGTTAGCATGAGAAATGTTAAGGTAATTTTAAACTCTAGGCAAGGAAAAGACTCTCAAGGAACGCTGCCTTTGTGTAGTGATTTCCCTCATTAGGATGAAAGGCAATCAGGCTTTGATGAAAGTATCATCAAGAAAATCAGAATTCTCTGCTCTGTCTTGTGATAATTTTTGTCCCCCTAGCTGCCCTGGACCCAACCAGGGACTTGTCCACACAATCAAATGTTCATCTTGTACTGTTTTACTTTTCATTGGGACAAAAGTATATTTTGTCTGTGGCTTCAGATTTAGGCACAAGCATAAGAGCAAATAAATATAATAATTAAAGGTTGAAAAACCACATTCCTTGTTTTTACTCCTGTTCTGACCAAGCTTATACGTGACAAGTATACCTGCCCTATCACAGCAAGCGTCCACAAAAGTCTCTAATGCTATCAATTCTAGGATTTTCAAATCAGTTCAGAGAAACTGAAATCAATGTCCTATGGTTCTTTGACAAATGGGTTCTAGTTTTGACTTAAAAATTCACAAAGATTTTGTGATAGCTGACTTAGGTTTAAATTTTTTTCAAATCATAAGAATAAAGGGGAAAATATCTTTGAATTTAGCCTGCTAATTTGCCTAAAATATCCCCTTCCCTTCCAGCCATACCCATCTCTTCTTCATTTATATAAAAGAAGCTGAGAATCTGCTCTATCTAGCAACCTCTCCCAACAGGCTAGATCACTTGGTAGAAATCGGAAGGAGAGAACTTGATTTAATGTTGGCATATTGCTGTCTTTTTGCTTGGCCTGATTTGAGCACAAGGGACTTGGTGGGAGATAAGATGTAAGTCCAGCTCCTTCATACCCTTCAGAAAACCATGAGTGCAAATGAATTCATAAACATTGCTAATAGGCTTCCAAACTCATGGAAGTTAAAAGTTAGCATAGACCTTGGAGGCAAATTTGAGCAATATCCTCATTTGCAAAAATGAGAAAAAAGCATTCTAGAGTGGCTCAACCACTCATCCTAGTTCATATCCCCGGCTGTGGATACAATCATTGCATGCAAATGGTGCAGACCATGTGCACTAATTGTCACTGCTCTCCTTTGCTGTCTGTAGGGATGCTTTTCATGCTCCTTGTTCAAGTTATTAACCTTTCTTTCCCTGTTGTCCTAAAGAGAGCAAAGTAATCAAGATTCTCTCCAAATACTAAATCAGCGTAACTTGTTCATTATCACAGCTGATTAAGTGTCAAAGACAACTGTGTCTGAAAAGAATATATTTTTTCAGTGAGGAAAAGAATGAAACAGACACCCCCTTGGAAGAGGAAGGAGATAGCCTGTAGAGTTGCCCTAACAATGATATGTGACACACACCATCCCTCTGATACTGCTTTTGCAGCTGTTCTGGTCCTTAAATCTACAACATGTGATTAGCCATGCCTGGGAGCCTTCAACATTTGCAAATATTGCCTAAACACTTTCTGAATAAAGTTTATACTGGAGCTCCAAGCCAATGACACACACTTAAAAAAAGCAGGTGGTTTAAGTTTTCATCTTTTCTTTCCTTTTCACTCCATTTCCTCCCTCCCTCTTACAGACCTGCATCAGCCCCCCTGACTGTGGGTTAAGTCATTTTATTAGCAAGTCAGACTCTAATCCCAGCAGCTGTATTGCTTTAGTTGTGCAATTAACACAGTATAATCTGCAGGAAATCAACTGCTCCCTATTCAAGTGTTTCAAGTAAATTAACTGATCAAATGTTACAGCTTTTCCCTGTGCTCCCAGATTTTGGCCATGACTTTGATTAGTGATTATTGTAATTCCCACAGGTGGATTTTTCATGTGAAGAAAATATATTTTCTTGTGTTTGCGTATTTGTGTGCGTGTGTGTATGTGTGTGTGTGTGTTCTGCAACTGTAAATTTGAAGTGGGCGTGGGTGTTTCCTGCCCTTAAAGTAATTAAATTTTTTGCCAAGGAATTACGTCAGTGAAACCTGAGACTGAAATATGTATCTGGTGTTTCATGTGTTCTAGTGCTTTTATTGCCAGACTAATCATTATCTTGGGCAAACACGACTTGACTTTTTTTCCCCCTTGCTAAGTTGTATATTACTTAAAATCCATTTTTCACATGTTACCAAGCTAGCAACCCTAGAAAACAACTGGCAGCTGATTTTCTGTATTATCGAAGATGTTTGGCTGCCTTGGGAGGTGCAGCCTTCCTTCCTGCTGTAGACCTTACCACTTCATGCAGTGAATTGCTTCTGGGGAAAGCAGTTATTCAAATGTGATTTGATGAATGTCACCTTTTGTAATTTTTGTTTTGTGTCAAATGTATGTTTCAGGACTACTTCACAGACTTAATCACTAACGAGAGCATTAATTACTTCAAAATGTCTAAGAGAATGTATCCCCATAGGCCCGTAATGATGGTGATCAGCCACGCTGCGCCCCATGGCCCCGAGGACTCGGCCCCACAGTTTTCTAAACTGTACCCCAATGCTTCCCAACACATGTAAGTAATAAACTCAACCTGCGACCTGCCGAACATGCCTTTCCCTTTTCTCCTCGCCCCACTCCTCCCCTTTACCCTGTTTCCTTCCACCCTGTGTATCCACAAAAAGGATAACTTAAGTGCAGACCATGGAACAGGCGGAGCCGCTGAGCCTGAAAGAAAGCGCCTTATCTGGGTGGTTTGAGGAGGAATCACATTTCCAGCATTTACAAGTAGCTAAATAGAAAGGAAGAGACGCACATAGAGTGAATGGGGGCAAGTTTTACAAGAGTTTCCTTTCGTTGTCTTAAATAATATTCGTGTGTCTGATCTAATAATAACGATGATCAAATAGTATGCTTTTCATAGCTACACAGTGGGGACCCCTGGTCTGGTTATAGAAACATGGGTTTATTTTCCAGGCGAATACTGTAGCAGCTTTGCTGCAGATGTGCAATTAGAATTCCTGCAGAAGGCAACTTAAGTGTCTTGCCCAAGAGGGCTTCTCAGGTCACAGCTTTAAAATAACCTGATTTTTTTTTTAAAAGAGGCAAGAGTCTTGGAGATGGGGGAGGTGGGAAGGCACAAGGGAGAGGGCTGATGGCATGGGGGGATGAGACAGAACAGAGAGCTGTCGTGTGCCACAGTTCTCACCAAAGGTGGAAAAATCTGGATGCTCTGGCAGCAAAGAACATGATTTTGTTGTTCACTCATTTGACACCATTTCTTCCCAAGCTTTGCCATCAATATTCAGTCTTCCACACAGAGCAGTGGAGTTGGCTCAGTGTCTGCTGAAAGCCTGACCATTAGGGAGACAGGGAACAGAAAATTGGTATATGTTTCCTATATTGTGAAACCTCCAAAATTGGTTCTTAATCTATTTGTACTTAAATATCATCTCTTTTCATCCACACTGGTTATTAGCCAAGATTCCAGGCAGAAAGAACCTTATGAAAATAGATAACTAACTACTGCAGGCTCTCTAGTTGCTGGTCACTATACATCCCTAGAGTTTTAATTAAATGTTCTTTTTTTTTTTTTTTTTTTTTTTTGAGACAGAGTCTCGCTCTGTCACCCAGGCTGGAGTGCAGTGGTGCAATCTCAGCTCACTGCAACCTCCGCCTCCTGGGTTCAAACAGTTCTCCGGCCTCAGGTTTCTGAGGAGCTGGGACTACAGGCGCACATCACCACACCTGGCTAATTTTTTGTATTTTTAGTAGAGATGCAGTTCCACCATGTTGGCTAGGCTGGTCTCAAACTCCCCTGACCTCAAATGATCCACCCACTTTGGCCTCCCAAAGTGCTGGGATTGCAGGCATGAGCCACCGCACCCAGCCTTATAAAATATTTTTATTTGTACCTCATTGTAACTAATTGACTTATGACTCTTGGTCAGTGGTACACAGATCATCTCTATATCACGTGACTTAGACTAGAAAGAAGGAGGCCAGAGCTGACTCAGGACAAGAACTAACAATATGAAGCCAGGGTGGGTAACCTACTGAGCATGCCCAGGAACTCAGAGGATGGAAGTGTTTTTTTATTTGTTTGTTTTTGGATTTTTGTTTTCTGAGACAGTTTCGCTCTGTTGCCCAGACTGGAGTTCAGTGGCGCGATCCTGGCTCACTGCAAGCTCCACCTCCTGGGTTCCACGCCATTCTCCTGCCTCAGCCTCCCACGTAGCTGGGACTACAGGCACCCGCCACCACGCCCTGCTAATTTTTTTGTATTTTTAGTAGAGACGGGATTTCACCGTGTTAGCTACATGGAAGTGTTTTAATGCACAAACTATCATCAACAAATCGTGAAAGTTGCCCCAGCACCTGGGAATATAGCTGGGATAAGCCATTATGTTTTGGAGTCTACTCCATGGGTGGATATTTAAGCTTCTGAAGATCTTCCGCTATATATAACTCTGCAACTAAATTCATGAATGAAGCCCATGTGTGACAAGTGGCTCTCCATTATAGCTCACTTACAAATTTAGTAGCCAACTGATTCAATGAAAGGAAAAAGTCCTGCGGGCTTTTTCAATACCCCCAAACCCCTCTGTTCCCATTTCTGTTGAATCAGAAATCACTTTACCTTTCTTTATTGCATTAGCAGAAACCCAGCCTAAGGTGACTTCCTATAACTGTAAACTTTACAGATGTTCCCCTAAGCTGGAGGAGAAGGGGTTGACAAACCAGAGTGCTTTATGGCTCCTTAAAAGTCAGCCTGCCTTTGAAGCTTTGAGGCAAGGTCCTAAGCCTGCAGGAAAATCAGCCTCAGGTCAAGAGGTTCTGAGAGCTCAGTTGCATGGATTCAATATTGCATGAGGGGAGGGGTCTGCAGAGTTCTCAGGGTCTCAGCAATAGCTTTTTGAAAAGCATCTCTGATTCCAGTAATTAAAAATTCTATTTCATTCCACAAATATTCATCGGTGCCACCTGTGACACCATGCAGTCCAGCAGGGATACAGATAAGCATGAGGAAGACATAGTTGCTGACATTTAAGGACTGATGAGCTAAGACAGGGGTTGGCACACTGATACTCACAGTCCAAACCTAACTTGCCACCAGTTTTTGTTAATAAAATGTTATTGGCACACAGTCACGCTCATTCATTTATGTATTGTCTGTGGCTGCTTTCACAATACAACAACCAAGTTGAGTAGTTGTGTCAGATGCCATACAGACTGTAAATACTATCTTAGCCTTGATAGAGTGACTTTGCCCCAACCTCTGCTCTAGGGGCAGGATGGGCAAGTGTCCCAATGGCGATATCACCAATAGGGCCAGAAGTGACAAGCACAGAGCAGACATTGGCAGGGCTGCGGAGTGGGGAGGGAGAAGCATTCATATCTTCAAGGGAAACCAGGAAAACTCATGGACCAAGACTTTCAAAGTGGGCCTCAAGGATGGGTAAAATTTCTACAGATGATTGTATAGCGATTGGGTTTCAGGAAGAGAATATGGCAAGGACATGCGGTCACTGTGTAAGGGATGCAATCTAAGATGTGTCCTAGAAACTGCAGAATTGACTACAAAGAAAGCAGCACTGAGGAACAATGCTGCAAAGGGAAACTGTTGCAGAATATTGAGGATGTCAGTGAGTTTGTATGTAACTGCAAGCAGAGAGTCACTGGAGGTTGGGTAGTAACAAAATAGGAGGTGGCTCAGTCATTTCCACGTGCAAATAGATTCAGTAGTTCCTTTTTAGTTCAAATGAACCATCTATTGCCCTTATTTAGTGATTCTGTAAAGTAAAATCTACACAGGGCAGTGTGTGGCCTTAGAGGCTAACAAGCCTGCCTTCCTGTCTCAGCTGCCCTCACTAAGTCTATGGGTGCTTTCTTTAATCTCTGGAAACCTCCACTGTCTCATCTGTAAAATGGAGATAATACTAGCACCTTGATGTGATGTCATGAAGAGAAATTAAGAGAGGCAATGTAGGTAAAGTCCCCACATACAGCCTGGGACATAGAAGCCACTTCATAAGTGTCAATTCTTATTGATGCTTTCTATTGAGAAACTACCAACATTCTATCATTCTTGACCTACAAAAGGGCAATTTCATATGGCTCAACTTAAGGTTTAGGGGAAGCAGTGAGAGAAATGACAACTTGATGCTTGTCCATTGTGACATGACATACCTCTTGACAAGCTAAGACTCACATTGTGATAAGCCTCTCACACCTGCCCATTCCAATGCAATAGACAGGATAAGGACCAATCTGGACTGTGTTATCTTTTCCAGGTGCAAGTATGTGCTATGGGTAAGTGCCAGTTTGGAGAACTCCCTTAGCCACAGGAAATGAAAATTCATGTGGTTGGTTGAGGGATTCAGCTTCTCTTTGCTGCTAATCCTTGGGTTTTGTGCACCTAGACTGTGATCTCCTGCATACCCTGAAAGCCTTGAATTCCTGGCATCTTTGCTGTAAAGGTGTCCCTGGTTGCTGCTGGAGGAAGGGGCTGGAAGGAGTGAGCATGTGCACAGGTTCAGAGTTCAGTCTTCAGACAAAAGGAGTGAGACAAATGGAAGACAAGCTGCCGACGGTAGTGCATGGAGCTACTCAATGACCAGCTTCCTTAGCGAAAACATTAGCAACACATTCAGGCAAAGGGATGCAAGAAGTTAAGTACTTTGCAGAAATATTTGGCAGGCCCTGTGAACACTGCGCAAGAAACCGTAGGTTCTCCCCAGTTGCAGGGATGCAAGTAACGTGAACACATTCCTTTTGGTCTTCTTCCTTGGTGGTCAGGCATCATTCGGATCGCTTTCATCTGGCATCGGGTTTTAACTATCTGATCCTCTCAGAACTGGGGCGAATGTATCATCTTTCCAAGGTGTTTGCCGTTCCCAACAAAGAGAGGAAGCCAGTTCGCTATTGGCCTGTTAGCTTTACAAATTGATGGTAGAGCTTATGCTTACCAAGGAAGAGTGAAAGGGGATTATCGACCACTTGTTGACAGGGAAAACAGTTTAATCAAATGGTAACTCAGCTACTCATAGCCACTGAGAAATCTGAGGAAGCCTCCGTCATAATAACACACATAATAATCCTATTACTAGAAAGCCCTGCACTCTGGCTAAGACTCTACTCTACTTTTCAGTGACTTACTTCCCCAGAACCTCCATAGAGATGCAATTCCTTCACCCCTGCTTTAATGTACTTCTCTCTCCCCGCCTCAGTGATATCATGATACACACCTGTGGACAAAAGCCGTGACAGGGAAGGAGATGCCACTTACCTCCCCGGTGATTCTATAGGAAACTAAGGGACCTCCTTATCACCCTTCTACGAACTATGCCCCTGTCAACTTTGAAAATTTGTTGTTGTTGTTATTCCAGTTTCTTTTTTTTTTTTTTTTTTTTTTGAGATGGAGTTTCACTCTTGTTGCATAGGCTGGAGTGCAACAGCATGATCTCAGCTCACCACAACCTCTGCCTCCCGGGTTCAAACCGTTCTCCTGCCTCAGCCTCCCGAGTAGCTGGAATTACAGGCATGCACCACCACGCTCGGCTAATCTTGTATTTTTAGTAGAAACGGGTTTTCTCCTTGTAGGTCAGGCTGGTCTTGAACTCCCAACCTCAGGTGATCCGCCCGCCTCGGCCTCCCAAAGTGCTGGGATTACAGGCATGAGCCAGCACACCTGGCCTGTTATTCCAATTTAACAGTTCTTTCTTCCCATACCTATAAACGTGTGTGACTGTGTGTGTGTGCATGTACACTCACACACACACAAATACACAAGTTCAAGTGAAATCTAAACTCTTGGTAGAACAGTCCGTGTGCACTAATTTGCAAGAGTTGTTGTGAAGGTAGAGCTTTTGAATAAACATAGATGTCAAAGGGAAAACTCCCTCTGTGCAAGCCACAGGACAAAGGTTTTGAAACACCTTTGTTATCTAAAGCTGAAAAGAAATGTCTTGCCTTAAAAGAATTTGCACATTCATACCTCTTTCCACAAATACATGAAAGGACGTGCTTTTGAAAATGAGAAAAGTTTAAATTCTACAAAAAAAAAAAAAAAGAAAAATGTGATTTGGGCAGAACTCATTGCTCCCTTTTCTCTGTTTCTAGCTCGTTCTTCTCTGGGTGGATCATTTACTAATTATACTGTCAGCGTTGGTGTTGCTTTTTTACTGAGATCCCTGAAGTCGAGTTGCACAACTCCAGGGGGCATTCAAATAACACATCAGGTGAATGATGCCCTGGAATTTTGCAGGTAGCTTTGTTCTGAAGACAGGGACAAAATGCTTCATCTCTTTACCTCCCAGTGCCTGGTGAACATGCCTTCCGACAAAGGAGTTGCACAATTCATTGTTGCTTAGCAAATGAACAAACATGTTCACCTCATTAAATAGCTGACATGAAAACATTTTAAAAATAGTATCAAAATATTTAAACAGTTGGTTTCATGAATTTAAAAGACACTCAGAGATAATATAATTCCAGTTTTTTAGATTAAAAAACAAAAACCCAAAGTCTATGTTCTTTAAATGAAGGCCCAGATGGTTTTGTGAAGGTCACATGAGTATTTAGGGACAAAACTAGAGCTGAAACTCAATTCTCTTGGCCCCAGGTGATCTTCTCACTCCCCTAGACTTACTCAGTTCACATCACAGTCACAATTCAGATTAGAGCTATAAACAGTTCCATGCATCTGCACAATTCTAACTGATATTTATAGCTTCATTAAAAGACTCTGAATTATTTTTCTTATATACCTCCAATCAAGATCATTTGGTATTATCCTGCGTGTGTTCAAATGTTACATATCTACAGATATTTGAACTCAGGTGGGGAATATCTCCACAAAGTCAATTAAGTAAGCTCAGTTTTAGTGAAAACAGAGATGGTGCAGCTTGAGAGATTAAGTATAGAATTTCCAATTTAATGCTTTGAATGTGTGCCTTACATCTGTATCACTGGCTTATTCTGGGAATTGAAGTCTTATTTCATTTCTAAGAGAATGACGGTTCTGCTACCAGTGACCTTTAAGGGTTAGATCATTAGGGCTTTTTGTTTGTTTGTTTGAGACTAAATAAATGAAGAAAACACATGTTCAGATATAAAACACTAGAAATATATTCATTTTCACTGGAGTGACACCAAAGGCCATCAGCATTAAAAATGAACTCCTAAGTTCTTTGCCATTCCCCAGGTGTAAATTTAATACACAAAACATGCATCTCTTGAAACTCTTTCTTTGCTAGTAAGAATAATTCTCCTAAAATACTCACCTGTCAAAAAAAAAAAAAAAAAAGGTAACATTGATTTTCAGAATTCTTATTTCTGTCATGTCAATAAGCAATACCAGAAAGAAAATCAAACAGCCAGGAGAATTGGCATGATGGTGAAGGTTGAGCTTACAAGTACAGTGGACTCAAGTATCCATGATCCAGCATACTGAGCAATAAATCCAAACGAGCAGTGACTACAGGAAAACAATATGCAGGGAGGCCTCGCTGGGAAAAGTTAAACTTTTATGTATGGGAATAGTCTATGGAGGATTACAGGGATGTTTTCTTGGAAGGATAAGGTCTGGAGTGTACAGTACTGGGTGAAGCCCTTATCTAACAGGCAAGAGAAAGGTCTTCCCAGGTTAGGCATGTGTGACTCTACCTCCAACACAGAATTTTTTTTTAAGAAAGCAATGGAAATTTGAAAATGATAGTCTTGTCTTTAGTCCTCTCAATTTTAATAACCAGTATTGTGTTATCTACCTTTTCATGGATGCAGCCAGTGTGCCTAGAAGAGCCAGGCTTTATTCTGTAGTTGCAACAAAAGTTTTCCCAGCAACTGATGGGAAGATACCTGATGGGAAAGCAGAAGCAGGTGGTATTGTAAATCAGGATGAATGCTAAGATTTTAGGACTTACTTTTGACAGGAAGAAATGGATATATCAATTTTCCTTTTAATGAGTGAGATTTTTGAGGCACTTTGTGGGGCTTCTGGTTCAAGACTGTGGCCCGTGTGGTGTTGTAGGAGGGGCACTGATGGAGAGCTATCCCGGTGCACTATTTCTGAGCCACCTCTGTGTACTTTACTTCCTCATTTGTAACATGGAACTAATGTGCCCTGCTGAGTCCTCACAGTTGCTGCAGCAATCAAATGAGCTATTAAGGGATAAGCTCTTTTCCAGCTACCTATGAGAATGGGTGTGATATGGTCCCAGAATTTGCTCTCTAGAGTCACAGAAATCTCCTAACCCTCACAAGAACTCTTTAAAGTTGTTATCCCCATTATATAGATGAGGGAACTGAGACTTAGACAAAAAGCTGTCCAGGATCACATACTATTAAGGAACAGAGCTGGAATGAATATTTGAGTCTAATTCCAAAACATTCTGGAATAACTCAATATGTGGTTTTCCATTTCTCCCAAAAACGGTTACCTGCTTTTTTCAGTGGCTTGTGTTCCAGCTGACAGCTCCAGGCCCTGTTTGAATAATTTGAAGGCAATTCTTAGGGAAGCAAGCTTTCATTATCACTGGGGAACAGAAGGCCGCATCTTCGAGGAATTTGGCAGACCTCAGCAGGGGGCAACCACAGGCCTTTGGCAAAAGATCACTTTTCAACAACATTGTCAATTCCAGTGACCCCCGACCTTCCACCTGCGGGTCCTTGAACAGCTGCTGTTCTGTGGGAAGCAGTGGCAGTCTGTCTTCCTTTAAAAGGCACGTGTACACTCTGTCCCTGCTGCCTGCTGAGATCCCACCTGGGACCTCATCCCCAGAGCTGGGGGTCATCTCCCATATCGAGAAATTAAGAAAAATAAGGGGGGCGGGCAGGGGAGGACAGCTTTGACATCAGTCCCTGAACTTTCCCTTTTAATATAAGCCAGATTTAACATATGTCATTCTGTAAATCCGGGAGTCCAATTTGAGGCTTGTAATTTGCTGCAAGCTTCCCTGTTCCTCCAAGTAGGGTGGAGCTATGCCAAGCACACCAAGGTAACTGGTGGAAGATATAATTTGCCCGCTGTGGGCCTGCGTTTCAGTTCCCTATTGTAATTTTTATTTGTGTTGAGGTTTTGTGGTTTTAAAAAAGTCAACTAGATTTATTTTTAAATTAACCCAACCCAACATCAAAGGCAATAAGTAGAGGATGTTTAGGTATTATTAAAGAAACCCTGTGTAATCTGTTATAGCTGTATTCTTTTTCAGGGCACGTACCAGTAAATGGTTAGGGGCCTTTCATGACCAACTTTCTATATTTCTCTGACCTCGAACTACCCCCATGGGCGAAAAACCCTTTTTGAGGGAATTTAGAAGCCCCTGTCTCCTCCTCCTCAACCCCTTAATCTAATCCTGTTTGTAACGCAACATGCTGCATGAAGAATAAGAGACATGGGCTTAAGTCCCTCCCCACTTCCCTTATGTCTGTGGTTTACCTTTGGATATGAAGAACTCTTTCAGGCCAAAGAAAAAAAAATGGGACCATTTGGTTCATGAATCATTTACTTTGGTAGGCAGGAGAAAGTTTATATTGAAAGTTTATCTTAAGAATGACAGGTCATACCTGAAGAGTTTGTTTTGGAATACTATGGATTTTTTCCAACCCAGATAATTACATGGGAGTTGCTTGTTTATTGGCTCATGGAGGAAATTCATGTGCCTCTGTTCTAGGCATTTTAAGTGCTATGTATATATGCTGGTTGTTCCTCAAAACAGCTTTGGGTTTGTTTTTTGTTTTTTGTTGGTGGTGGTGGTGGTTTTTTGAGATAGAGTCTCCCTCTGTCACCCAGGCTACAGTGTAATGGTGCGATCTGGGCTCACTGCACCCTCCACCTCTCCGGTTCAAGAGAGTCTCCTGCCTCAACCTCCTGAGTAGCTGGGATTACAGGCACCTGCCACCATGCCCGGCTAATTTTTGTATTTTTAGTAGAGACGGGGTTTAGCCATGTTGGCCAGGCTAATCTTGAACTCCTGACCTCAGGTGATTCACCCGCCTGGGCCTTCCAAAATGCTGGGATTACAGGCATGAGCCACCACGCCTGGCCCAAAACAGCTGTTTAAGAAAAGTGCTATTAACCCGTTTACAGATGAGCACATTTGAGCCACACCCTCTTTTCCACTCTAAATCTTGTCTCTTTCTTTAAACATGAGTTACTTACACTTCTGAGCATAACTGAGACACTTTTAGAGACAGTGTCTTCTGAGCTGTTATATTATTTGTGCTGCTGTGCTTCTACTGGGTAACCAGCACCCATCCTGGTCACCAGGGTAACTTTGTCAACCAAGAAGGCCAGGGATCCCAAACCAGCGTTTTCTACTATCAAAAGAGAGGTTCTGCAAATCCACCAGCAGAAGAGCATGTATAATAGCAGGTGGCATTTATATGATCCAGTGTGCAAGGCAGTGTCCCAGCGTATCACCATGAATCTCAGAAACTCCAGGTTTTCCCCATGGGAAACCCACACCACCACAGAACCAGGGGAGGACTTGGTCAAGACTCCTGAAATCAATAAGCTCACAATGACTGATTCTTTCCCTAGTTTTATAATACAAATAATGGCATGGGATCACATTCAGCTGTCATTATCCACAACATTTCACTGATGGGATCCTCCTCAGACAGAGACTGGGAATCAGATTTCTCGGTCACATAAACTGTTGCTCATTCTGTGAGGCTGCCTATTTGTAAAGCTGTGGTTCATATTAAAAGCAATCTCAGATGTAGGAAGCACTCCTCACTTCCCTTCTCATTCATTTTGTTAAAGCAAATGGGCTTTGGAATTCAGTTCTGTTTCTACCACTTACTAATGTTGTTAATTTGGAGGAGCTCCTTAACTTTGCCAAGCCTTGATTTTCTCAGCTGTAGAAGGGGAATAATAAACCTATTTTACACAACAGCTGAGACAATTAGGTGAGCTAATGTATATAAAACGGTTTGCATGATACCCAACAAATGTTAAACTCTCACTCAGTTTTTAATATTAACCTCTATGTGCTTAATAACATTGAAGAGGAAGATTCAAATGGATTATAGTCTGTTAAAGAGTTCAAATATAAACAGATAATTCTCGGGGTGAGAATTGCTGTAGCATAGATATGTTGTGTGCCCATGCCAGAGCATGAGGTGGCAGCATCTAATGGTGGAGGGAGTTGGGTGAGACATCAAGAGAAGGTGACATGTTTTTTTCAGTACCCAGTGGAAGACATGGGACACCACGTGGATCTCTGCGGTAGATTAAATATAGACTTGAACTAACCTATTCTGGAACATTAGGACCATTTCCTTGTGGCTTGCAGAAATTATTCCCTGCACCTATATTGATTTGTTTACTAAACGAATAGCTTTATTGGTAAACGTGTATATTGCAGAGGTAGACTTGGTTATCATTCCCACAAGTCCAATTGAAGTAATGGTATCTATATACAAAACTCATGAGGACTAGATAAGTAAGTAATCAATAAAATACTCTTCTCAAGTATTCAAGAGAAAAAAATGTGTTGAAATGATGATACATCATTCCACATAACATATTTGTGACTACATTTAATAGCCTCATTAGCAATAAAATTTTTATGAGTTAACATCACATGAGAATATTCCCTTGTACCTTACTGAGATTTTATCTGCAGATTTGTAACATAACCATCATCATCTTGATATGTTTCTTACACATTTTATTCAGTGAACCCAAATGAACTTCTAATTACACGTTCAGCTGCCAGTCATGGTTTTATATGTTTGAATATATATACCTTCAGAGGATATTTGCTGTTTGGGGTGGTGAAGACTTCATCTTCTTATACATGCAAACAGAAGATAGTTGGAAGAGGAAGATGTTTTAGCAGTGTCTCAATTATCTCTCCATAATGATTATTTCACAACCTCGAGATATAGTCCTGAAAGACTAAGTAAGAAATATATAGTAAGATTCCTTTCTGGATATTTGCAGAACTCCTAGTTATAACTATGCACCAAATATGGATAAACACTGGATTATGCAGTACACAGGACCAATGCTGCCCATCCACATGGAATTTACAAACATTCTACAGCGCAAAAGGCTCCAGACTTTGATGTCAGTGGATGATTCTGTGGAGAGGGTAAGCACATGAACCTACCTCAGTGATAGTTTTTGGCCCAGCTTCCTTGGTGTAGACTCATTCTTGCCAATCCTGTTTGGTTTTTTCCCCTTCATTTTCCAGCATCACGTTGAGAGAGAAAGAAAGAGAGAAAGTATGTATTTAGTGGCTGAATCATCCCTCCCCTATCTTGCCCTCATTCCATCTACCTCTCCAGAGTTGGTTTCTTATGGAGCCAGTAAAAAATAGGAGAAAAAAATCAAATCAGCATAGATCAAGGGCCACATCCTCAAAGACAATGAAGAATGATGGAGCTTGTGGTGAACTTGAACTTGGAGTTAAGGGCCCCATCTAAAGCAACAGCAATTACTCAGCTCCAGCTAAATTTTGCCATGTCGAAATGTGGATCAAGTATCAGCAGGTCTTCTGACTTTTTTAAAGAAGCCAGAAACACAAAAAAAATTTATTTGAAATTTTCTGAACTTTGAAACATAGTATAAGCCAAACAAGATGTGCCTCAGGCTGGATTTAACTGGATCAGGCTCGGAAGCAGCCTGTTTTTAACCCTTGGTAATTAGATATGTGATGATAACTTTAACAATGGGTTTTGAAAATACAACCTATAAAGTTTGATGGTAGCGGTTTTTGTGTGGGGTGTTTTTGTTTTTGTTTTACCAAGCAAGCAAACAAAAAGCCTGTAAGTAGAATGTGCTAGATTCTAAAAAGTTACGTTTCAACTTTACTATTGGACCTTTTCCCTCCCAGATTGTAAGCAAATAGAAAATATACATAATGTTATTAAAGCAACTCTTGCCTTTTAAAAATAACAGGAAAAATATTCGGGGGCAATCGTGGCAACATTATTGAGCATCATCTTACACCAGCACAATTGATTCTGACTTGTTCCTGTGCTGTATTTCAGCTGTATAACATGCTCATGGAGACGGGGGAGCTGGAGAACACTTACATCATTTACACCGCCGACCATGGTTACCACATTGGACAGTTTGGACTGGTCAAGGGGAAATCCATGCCATATGACTTTGATATTCGTGTGCCTTTTTTTATTCGTGGTCCAAGTGTAGAACCAGGATCAATGTACGTATTTCTCTGTTTGCAACATTCAACTGTCGTACCTCATGTGTGTCTAAGATAATTCAATTACCAGTCTCAGTATCCGGTTTCCTTTCATCCCAAACAAAAAAGGATGTGTGTAGGTTGGTTAATTTAGAAGATGAAAACCTTTTTCCCCCTGCCACATCTTAAATTAGCTGAAGTATACTACTTAAAGAGAAAGGAAAAATAACTGTATCAATGACTAATTCTCTCAAATTGACTGGAATCCATGTCTTTTTGGTCTGTGTGCACAGACAGGATGTGATCTTCTGGGACATCATCCTTCTTTGAATCAGAGATGCGCTGTCATTTAAAAATAAATAAATAAATAAAAACAGATGCCATCCTTTTAGTGTTTAACTTTTAAAATTTTTTCCGAAAGAAATGTTTTTAAAAGATAAATTTTTAAACGCTGGCTTTTCTTTTAAAGGAAAAAGAGCTGAAGGACTAGGCTGCTATTTCTGTCACTGTAGGCAGGTCACTGCATCTCTTTGCATCTCTGTTTTCCCATCATAAAATGGCCTTGCCAATCATCTCAGAATGTTTTGAATAAAATGGGATTGTATCCATGAAAGAATTATGGGAAGACTAAAAGAAAAAGTAGAAGTAGAATCCAGAAGCTGGAGTGGCCCTTAAAAGTCATCTAGCCTGGACACCTGATGTAACAGTGAAGCTAGGCAGACAGTGTCAGTGCCCATCTCAGATCCCTGATTCTGGAAGTGCTGGCAGTGGGGCCCAGAGCCCAGATGTTCTGAATCTCCCCCATGTACCTCATGTGCTGCCACATCCCACTACGTCCTGGAGACAGGGCAACTGAAGTAAGAAGGGTTTCTTTGAAGAATGTTATTATGCCTCCTAAGATTATTAGAAACACCCTGGGAATTGTCAGACCTATATCTAGAAGGCTTTATGTTTTAAGGACTAGGTAGCATAGATTGAATTCAACTGTAAAAACTGTACATCCTATTTTAAAATATTGATTTTAAGGCCCTTGTTCAACTGGAGAGTTATGGACTATTGGATTTTAAACAAAAGTATGCTTGCTGCAAAAACCATGTATCAGGCTGCATCTTGCCTGGTGATGTGGTCAGAGCACAGGGGTGCAGGCATCTCTCCAGCCCGACCCTGGCAAGAGTCAGTTAATCTTGCTCAGTGCCATTGCTGTGATCACACACCCACCCTTGCCATGCAACCACCCATGCCTAGGAGACCAGTTGAGAGGGTGAGAAGAGTTGAAGGCCAATGAGTCACTATTGTAGAAAAAGCAGCCCTAAGTACCACCTTCCCCTGGCATTGGATCTCAGCCATCACCGTGTGCCCCTTTACAGAGTCCCACAGATCGTTCTCAACATTGACTTGGCCCCCACGATCCTGGATATCGCTGGGCTCGACACACCTCCTGATGTGGATGGCAAGTCTGTCCTCAAACTTCTGGACCCAGAAAAGCCAGGTAACAGGTGCGTCACTGTTCCTCCTCTCGGCCAGCCCCAAACACACTGAGCTCCAGCTGGTGCCCAGAGCCAGCCAGCAGCTGAAGACATGGAGGCAGAATATACCTTGCCCACAAGGATCACCCCAAGTTGAGCATTCCTCAGCTGCTTGTGAATAGCATATTGATGGAGATGCAGTCGTGGTCTGTGGGAAGTGAGAGGTGTTTCTTTAAATAAGCTGTTAGCACAGATCCATTTGGAAAAACGTCCAGATGCCAACAGTAAATATTATCATTTTGCTTTCAGGTTTCGAACAAACAAGAAGGCCAAAATTTGGCGTGATACATTCCTAGTGGAAAGAGGGTAATTATTGGTTCCTGGGGTGCTTCTGGGAACCAGTCCTAGTGGGCAGCTCTCCCTGCTGGGTATTTTTTTTTTTCTCCTTATTTTTGTTTACTAAGCATGCAGATTTTGTAAGCCTAGTCACAAGATTGAATGATTTGCTGCTTATTCTGTGGTGGCTAATAGAGTAATTATTGCTGGATCAGAATTGTAAAGAATAACCCTCAAGTCAGTTAATTGGTACAAAAATACAGTTAGATAGAAGTTATAGTATTTGATAGTATAGTTGGGACATTATCATTAACAATAATTTATGGTATATTTTGAAATAACTACAAGTAAAGAATTGTAATATTCCCAACACAAGGAAAAGATAAATGAGATGATGACTATCTCAATTATCTTGATTTGCTCATTACCCATTGTAGACTGATATCAATATATCACACATACCCCCAAAATATGTATAATTATGACATATCAACTTTTAAAATACCAAAACAGCAAGAGAATGATGAGTCCACATCCCCCAAAAAGAATAAATTCTCATAAGATTGGACCAACGCCTTTATCATGGGTGTAGATTTACTGTTGCATTTCTCAGTGCTGGTTTCTAATCAGTCCAGTAGATTGAGTTTCTCTACCATCCTTCCCACGTTCTTCTCTAAGCTGCCTCCAAGCCTTACCCAGCACCTTTCTTTCTACTTCCTACTTCTTTTCCTTATGTGCCTTTCCTAGCTTTAAATAGATAAATGTATGCCATTGTAATTATTTCCATCGTCACTTCTGGGTTTCTCCCTTTTGATTCCTTAATGCCCATTGCCTTGTTTTTCTCTGTACATAAATAAGGAGAGAGAAAACATTTATATAATTTTTTTTAACAAAAGGAACTTTGAGCATGTAAAATGAAACATGTATGCCCAAATTTTGAAATTAATGCTTTTGGGAAGAATGAATCTTTTCCTGACCTGTCATCTTCATCCTACCCAGCTTGTCATTTTCATTTTCATAAAGGACCCATCAAATGTTGAACTCCTGTAGACACAGATTAACACCTGTTTCTTGCTGTTTAAAGAATGTGGAGTCATGTGACAGAGAAAAAAAAAAAAAAGGGCAGGACTCAGGGACCGTAATTCAGATCACTTCTCACGTACGAAGCTTTTCCCTTTTTGTCGAAGCAAATTTCTACGTAAGAAGGAAGAATCCAGCAAGAATATCCAACAGTCAAATCACTTGCCCAAGTACGAGCGGGTCAAAGAACTGTGCCAGCAGGCCAGGTACCAGACAGCCTGTGAACAACCAGGGCAGGTGAGTGACACAGGCTTTCTTTACCACCACTCATGGGCTTCTCCATCTCTAATTTAGAAAGTTGTCCAGATATGAAAGAATGTACATTTGTGTATAAATAAGCTTTTCCTAGTGGTCTTGAGGGCAAGCTCACTGAGACACCTCTCCACAGACAGAATTACGTAACTGGTTCAGGCTGGGCCTCCCCATTACTACTTGGGCTCCCTCCAGTTAAAAAAGATGATTATCTCAGATAAAGTTCTATGCCAAAAGACACTGGTTTCCTCTGAGGAAATGATTCCTGTTATAGTCCCTGTTAACTAGTCACTGAGGAGTTGCCAAGAGGCTACTTAGTCAAAGCACAGGTACGTGCTGAGCCTCTGGGCAGTGAACCACTGCAAGAGACATGATGGGGCCTTCACCCTAGGCTAAAGTCAGATGTCCTCTTACCCCCAGTGGAGGACAGAGCCTGTGACCAAGCTTGAGGAATGAGAAGAGAAACTATATTCTGTTTGTTTATTGTTCCTACTTCCGCTACAAAGATTCTCGCATCAAATATTTCATTAGAATAAATCTTCATTAGTAGAAATATTACTATAGACCCCAGGGCTACCCAGAATATCAGTTATTATCAGTAAGAATAAAAGAAATACGGTGTGATGAATTAACATTGCTTTTAAAGAAAGTGAGTACATATGAATTTAAACCAGTTTAAAACCAATGATTTTAAATGCTCTTGATTGAAATGTATGCTAGCTAAAAGAAAATGCTGTGTCATGATGAGAGGAACTGAACTTTGGCCCAAATCATTGCAGCTTAGAGCAAAATCAGAGGAAAGCGAAAAATACTAACACGTAGTGAGCATTTGTCTTATCTCAGGCATGGTACGCAGGATTTTGTAGCATTTACTCAATTTAATCTTCACATCTGTAGAGTGAGGTGGGCATTGGCATCCCCATTTTACACATGGGTGACTGGAATTCAAACAGGATTTGTCTGATTCAAAAACTCAGTCCACTTGCTGCCTTCCAAGGTAGGTTACAATAACCAGGTGAAGAGAAGTTCAAATCTTCTGTGAGTCTTTTTTTAACTTAACTGACCTCTAGATATCCACACAATTCACCAACACCAGTTCAAGATGTCAGGCTCATGGAATGAGTAGGTAACGAAGTTATGAAGTGGCCTCACTCATTATACGCTTATTTTATGGTATCTAGCTTGTTGAATAGACATTCACAATAAACAATTTGATCCTTATACCCTGCATTTCCTCGGGCTTTCTTGTACACAGGATCCCTTTGAAATAGAAGAGGAAAGGGAGGGAGAGCCGTTGAAGGAAGGGCTAAAACTAAGCCTTCACTGCATTCTAGTACGTCTTAATTTTCAAGTGTTTAGTGGAGAAAAGCTTAGACCTATTCATTATATTTTAATTTGAAGTCTTCAAATCTTTCTTATGAAAGCTCCAAACGTTATTATGAGTAAAACCTCAGAATTATTTTGTAGCTCTAAGATGATTTTTATGAGCCAGCCTCAATAGACTAATTTACTTTTATTCAGGAGTTGCAAATGTTCAGTGTTAAATACATTTCATGCAAATTGGTGATCTTGTTACTCTTTTAGCTCTAAGAGGTGAACATTATAGTCTTTTGGGAATAAGGTACACTGCCTACCTTTCAGTGTATAATTTTACAAACCTCTCCATATGGCTTGCCCTAAAATTTTAATATATGTCCTAAAGGGCAAATGTAGCATAAACTAGATTATGGTACTTTGGCACAAGATTTTCACTCATGAGCTGAATGCTAACTATATTAAAAACTTAAGTTTGCTTTTTCATATTTTTCTGAACTTGTTTTGGCCCCATAAAATGCTTTCATATCTGGAATTTTCCTCCACTGTTTCATTTCTCTGTGAATCAGTCTGAATTTAGATCCATTATGTGGATATATGAGAACGTCAGCAATGGTCTCTTTTAGAAAGGCCTGAATTTGTGGAACAAAGAATTAGGCTATGCCCCAGTGGTGATTTATTTCTTAGAATTTCTTTACATTGGGCCTGAGTGAGCTTTAGAAGTGAAGACCTGGAGAGTATTTCTGATTTTCTCTAGCTTCAGTGTATCACAGCACTAGTGAACTGTTACTCTAATCCCGAACCAGTAGGATCAGCATCCCTGAGAGTTTGTCAGAAGTGCAAATTCTCTGGCTATTGCAGACCTTCTGAATCAGAACCTCTAGGGGTGAAGCCCAGCAATCTGTGTGTTAACAAGTCCTCCAGGTGACTCTGATGCTCCCTGAAAGTTTGAGAAGCACTATTCTAACCCATGATTGTGATTACTGGTGGTCCTTAAACCATCACTTAGGAATCTAAGAACTTCAAGAAAATTTTGAGCCTGAATCTTTAAAGCAGTTATTCAATCTATGGGTCAAACCTGATAGCTATGTTGTATGCTGTTGTTTTGTTTTGTTTTGTTTGAGACAGCGTTTTACTGTCACCCAGGCTAGAGTGCAGTGGCATGATCATGGCTCACTGCAGCCTCACCCTCCTGGGCTCAGGTGATTCTCCTACCTCAGCCTCCTGAGTAGCTAGGACTGCAGGCAAACACTACCATATTCAACTAATTTTTGTGCTTTTTTAGAGATGGAGTTTTGCCATGTAGCCCAGGCTGGTCTGGAACTCCTGGACTCAAGCGATCCTCCCACCTTGATCTCTCAAAGTGCTGGGATTACAGGAGTGAGCCTCCATGCCCAGCCAGCTCTGTTGTGTTCTATCGACTTTTTATATCTCGGCCTTTTGCTCTTTCTTTCTGGCTACTTTGAAGATTATCTTTTTTTGGTGACAGTATCACTGGCTTTAAAAAATGGAAGAAGAAAATTCAGAATAATGATGCTGAATTGTTCAGGTTCGAGGTGGCAGCAGAGGCTAGAACTGACCTGCTTGGAATCTGCTCTCTCTTGACGTCCCTCCTGGCATGCACCCTGCTTCTGTTCCTATTAACAAGTTGAATGGCCTTCATTCCAAGGCAACACAGTCTTAGCTTTTGACACTCCATGGGGTACAAAGGGAAAATCAGCATGACTAGCCCCATTCTCTTCACTCTTAATCCCAGAGATAGTGAATGCCCCCTTCCTCCCACATCCTTGTGCCAGGTCACCTAAAGGTTGTTTGGTGGCGTCAATGCGGGTGCATGAGGTAAGTCAACAGAGGAAAGAGATCCAAAGGTTGGGGTTAGAATATTGGCCGCCACCACTTTCTAGTTGTGTCTTCTCAAACAGTTCACTTACTTTCTCCTGAGTCTCAGGTTTTCTATCTCTAAAATGGAGAAAATTAACGTCACCCTTGTGAGGATTAAGTGATATTATACTAAGGGAGACTGAGATTAATTTTCTCTAGTGTGCGAGTATTGGCTGTTGTTATTATTCCAAGCCATCTTACCTGCTGTTTTCATTCCTATGAAGCCAATAAGAATTAAAATGGGCTGAGGCCGGGCGCGGTGGCTTATGTCTATAATCCCAACACTTTGGGAGCCCGAGGTGGGCAGATCACCTGAAGTCAGGAGTTCAAGACCAGCCTGGCCAACATAGTGAAACCCCATCTCTACTAAAAATACAAAATTAACCGGGTGTGGGTGGTGGGGCGCCTGTAATTCCAGCTACCTGGGAGGCTGAGGCAGGAGAATCACTTGAACCCGGGAGGCAGAGGTTGCAGTGAGTCGAGATTGTGCCATTGCACTCCAGCCTGAGCAAAAAGGGCGAAACTGCATCTCAAAATTAATTAATTAATTAATTAATTAAAAAGAATAAAAATGGGCTGGAATCCTAGAGACTTGGCATCACTTCTTGACTATGTGAACACAATAACCAGCAGGGACTAATTAAGACAACATGGACATATGTGTTTCCATTACTCCCACGTTCCCGAATTAATATGAGACAGAGTGTGAATTCCCTCCACTCTCTCAGCTGGGCATTACACCCCCAGGCATGTTTATGTACAGACACTCCCCATCCCCCTACACAATCACACTCATACACATGTGCACACTCATAGGCAAATCTCAACCTCTGTCTTAAAGCGTGTTTGTTCCACCGAGAACAAAGAGCAGTAATGCTCAATGCTGGTGGCACATTAAACTCACCTGGGGCTGGGCACTGCAGCTCATGGCTTACTCTCATAATCCCAGCACTTTGGGAGGCAGGCGTTCTAAACCCCCTGAGCCCAGAAGTTCTAGACCAGGCTAGGCAACCTACGGAGACACTGTCTCCACACACAAACAAAATAGCCAGGCATGGTGGTGTGTGCCTGCAGTACCAGCTACTCAGGAGGCTGAGATGGGAGAATTGCTTGAGCCTGGGAAGTCGAGGCTGCAGTGAGCCATGATCATGCCACTGCACCCCAGCCTGGGCGACTGAGTAAGACCCTGTCTTAGAAAAACAAAAAATAAAATAACAGAAAAATAAAAAATAAACTCACCTGGGTGGCACTTGAATGCTGCCACACACCCCAGACCAACCAGGTTGAAAATGTCTGGAAGTGAGGCCAAGGAATCTATTTTTTAATGAGGTTAAGAATCACAGGCCTAGAACCAGAAAATATCAAAGTTTGAAGGAATCTTAGAAATCTTCCAAGTTGAATGGTATCATTTTTCTGATAAGGAAATTTAGGTCCGGAAAAGTTAAGCTACAAACCCAAAACCTGCGTCTCTTCACTTCGCGTTGAGTACTTTCTTCCCTGTAACATGCTGCCACTGCAAAATTGCAAGACAGATTTTCTCTTTGAAACTATGAATGGCAGTTGCCACTCACGTTGGTTCTCAACCCAGACTGCACATTAGAATCATATGGGCAGCTTTAGAAATGCTTATGTTTAAGTCCCAGCCCAGACAAGTTAAATCAGAACCTCTGGGTACGAGACCCAGGTGTCAGTGTTTTTTCCAAGCTCCCCTGATGATTCCTATGTGCAGACAAGCTTGAGATCCACAATGTCAAGTGAGCATTATTGGGCTGTTTTTTCTTCTTCTTCTTCTAGGCATAGGTATTGACGTCTTAAATAGGAGCTACATAAAAGAGAAATTCCCTGGGCATTAGATTTTGAAATACACTTTACATATTATCTGGCATTTAAGAGGAAAAAAGCAGCCTGCTTTGTTTTGATAGGGCAAATAGCACATCCTTTTGATGAGTTGTTGAATTCCAGCATCTTTACAATTTAGTTTGCCTTTCTACTATTGGATCAATATAAAATCAAACATTTGTTTAAAAATCTGTGAGGACCCCTGCATCAAGCAAGCTGATGCTATTATAATGGAAATAGAATGTAGTTTGTTGAGTGGAAACTGGTTTAGCTTCAGGATCTTTGTTCCTATCCAAAACTTATCTCTCCGGCCATATATCCCTCTGACCCTTTGTGACCAGCTGCAGAGCATGCATAATAAGACATTTACCATTGAGATACTCCTAGAATTGTTAGTTTTCCAGAAGCAGATAGCCTGTTTCCCAAAACTCACTGAACCCTGGTCAAAATGGCAGCATGGCTCATAGAAATCTTCCCCTGGCTTACCTGATTCCAGTGGGCCCATCCAGAAGGATTGAGCTCCCAGTGCCATCCTCTTACTGAATTTTCCTCTGTGCTTGGATCCATTGTGGACCACTCAGCCTTTAAACCTTGCTTCCTTACCTCTTCAACCCATGCTGAAGCTCATGTCTGAACAGTTGTGCTTCTGTGATATTTTCTGAGATATTTTGCTTCTGTGCATTTGTTCTAAACAAGTCAAAAAAAAAAAAAGACAAACATGAGAATAGGCATTTTACTCATAAACTATATAATACAGCCCCATTCTGCTTAATTTGTATTGTGTCTTCTTTTCCAACATTTCCTAACAGCCCACCGTAGTCAGGTCCTCCTCTGTGTTTCTTAAACATTACCTGCGAATCTCACTTTCTCACTTGTATGGATTTTGTTACTTCTCTCTTCTCGCCTAAGGCTTACCTGAAGACTCATACAGAGAATGGTCTCTCTGAGTTTTCTCTTTTTCATTCTCTTTTTCATCAGTATCCTGATCAAGGTGCTTTGGGATTACATCCTGGATATACTGCTTCCTTGGTATTTGACTATGTGCAAGTTTCTTAACCTAACTTTGCCTCAGTTTCTTCATCTATAAAATGGGCATCATAATAGTTCTTGCCTCATAGGTTGTTGTAAATATTATATGAGTTAAATGTATCAAGCATCTGGGACAATGTCTAGGACATAGAAAGCACTCAACAAATGCTGGTTGTCAATCATTGGCCAAGATCAGTTTACCAATTTCATTTTCTAGGAATTACAATAATCATACATCTTCCAACATTCCAGTGTTGACTTTTACAAGTGATTATCCAGATTAAAATCTATAGTAGGTAACATTTCTCTCTCTTCTGCTTCTTCTCCCTTTCTGTTTTCCCTCCCCCTCTCTTTCCCATCTCATACCATCTCAAAGAAAACAAGCCAGGAGATAAATCCTCCTGGCACAAGTAACACTATTTAACATTTGTGAGAGAAAATTCGACAATGACTTCAGCTAAGTAGCAGTTTGGACAAAGATGTGAATATGGTCTTCGTATATTCCCCAGTGTTAAGATAAATATTTTAAACACATGTCCACATGCAGGTAACTGTTTTTTATGATGTTCATTTTGGCATGAAGAATAATCAGATTATCACAAAGTTACTGTACAGTTGTGACATTTCAGTGAAGATGATTTGACCTGCATTATCACCAAATCCATGTCGTAAGACATATGATAACCAAGAACTAGTGTGTGTTTATGCATAAAATTAAGCTTTCACTGCAGTGCACCTTTGAAAAAGTTGTAGCCAATTTTTAAAATTTTTATTTTTATTTCCATAATTTTTGGGATACAAGTGGTTTTGGGTTACATGGATAAATTCTTTAGTTAGATTTCTGAGATTTTAGTGCATCCATCACCCAAGCAGTGTATACTGTACCCAGTATGTTGTCTTTTATCCCTCACCTGCTTCCCAACCTTCCCCTCCAAGTCCTCAAAGTTTATTATATCATTCTTATGGCTTTGCGTCCTCATAGCTTAGCTCCCATTTGTAAGTGAGAACATACAATATTTGGTTTTCCATTCCTGAGTTACTTCACTTAGAATAATGGTCTCCAGCTGCATCCAAGTTGCTGCAAAATACATTATTTTGGTCCTTTTTATTCCTGAGTAGTATTCCGTGGTGTATATATGCCACATTTTCTTTATCCACTTGTTGGTTGATGGGCATTTAGGCTGGGTTCCATATTTTTGTAATTGCTACTTGTGCTGCTATAAACATGCCTATGCATATGTCCTTTTCATATAATGACTTCTTTTCCTTTGGGTAGATACCCAGTAGTAGGGTTGCTGGATCAAATGGCAGTTCCATTCTTAGTTCTTTAAGGAATCTCCATACTGTTTTCTGTAAAGGTTGCACTGATTTACATTCTCACCAGCAGTGCAAAAGTGCTCCTTTTTGCCACATTCACACCAACATCTATTGTTTTGTTTTGTTTTGACTTTTTAATTATAGCCATTCTTGCAGGAGTAAGGTGGTATCTCATTGTGGTTTTAATTTGCATTCCTTGATGAGTAATGATGTTGAGTATTTTTTCATGCTTGTTAGCTGTTTGTGTATCTTCTTTTGAGAATTGCTGTTCATTTCTTTACCCTACTTTTTTTTCTTGCTGATTTGCTTGAGTTCCTTTGTAGATTCTGGATGTTAGTCCTTTGTTGGATGCATAGTTTGCAAATATTTTCTCCCACCCTGTGGGTTGTCTGTTTACTCTGCTGATTATTTCTTTTGCTGCACAGAAGCTTTTTTAGTTTAATCAGGTCTCATTCATTTGTTTTGGGGTTCTTTATATTTGCTTTTGGGGTCTTAGTCATGAGTTCTTTGCCTAAGTCAATGTCTAAAAGAGTTTTTCCAATGTTATCTTCTCAAATTTTTATAGTTTTGGGTCTTAGATTTAAGTCTTTGATCCATCTTTGGTTGATTTTTGTATAAGGCGAGAGATGGGAATCCAGTTTCATTCTTCTACATGTGGCTTGCCAGTTTTCCCAGCACCACTTATTGAATAGGGTGTCCTTACCTCAATTTATGTTTTTGTTTGCTTTGTCGAAGATCAGTTGGTGGTAAGTATTTGGCTTTATTTCTGGGTTCTCTATTCTGTTCCATTCTATGTGCCTGTTTTTATGCCAGTACCATGCTTTGGTAATTATAGGCTTGTAGTATAATTAGAAGTCAGGTAGTGTGATGCCTACAGATTTGGGGTTTTTTTGCTTTGTATTGTTTTGGTGAAGCCAATTTTGGGTGTTTTTTGTTTGTTTGTTTCTTACTTATGAAAATGGACACAAGTAGACATAAGTAAGAACAGAGAACAACATCCTTAACCAATCTGAGAAGTATTTGCAATTCAAAATGCAGAAATTATAATGATTATTTAGCGGATACTTCAGGAAGGAAAAGCAATCGGAGGTCATCTAATATTGCACTAAGTATTTTACATGGAAAACTCTTCTATGAGATACATATTATGCCCATTTTAGATATGAAGAGACTGAAGCTCAGATGGGAAAATAACTTGACCAAAGTCACACAACTAGAAGAATGACAAACCTGAGTTCAAACCAAGATCTGAGTGACTCAAAGCTTCTGTCTCCCTCACCAAATAATAATTATTTTGTACACTTTACCACCAGAAAACATTAGCTTGCCCAGGATTGGATAAACATTTTAAAGGCCAATTACAGTACTGCTGTAGGTTCATATAGTACATCTTTAACTAAGAACTTCAAAACACGCAAACAATCTATTCTCATGTCTATCCATGAAGCCAGGAGAAGCAAGTATTATTTAATCAGATGTGGAATCCGGAAGAACAAAGAGATTCTCCATTTTGCTCAAAACCATAGAGTTAACAGTAAAAAATAAAATAAAATTAAGGTTTTTGAATCCCATCCCAATACTCATCTCCATTAAAAATGGCTACCTCTTATCAAGTATACATTAGATCACATTCTTTAAGTAATAAACCGTGTGTGTGTATGCGTGTAATAATAATAATAATAGCAGCTGCTTTTGTTGAGCGCCTGCCATGTACTGAGTCCTTCCCGTGTGTTATCACTGATGCTCCTGACTCTGCAAAGGGTGATGTGGCATATCTTACTTGCTCAGAGCCACATAGCCATGTGATAGAGCTGGTGTTAAAATCCAGGCTTTTTGAGCTTGCAAATCCAGACTTTTTCCTTTAAGCCACACCGATGAATACAAAACACCTTTCCAAGTCTAAGCCAGAATATACGTAATATTCACTACTACGAAATCCTATTTCAGTAAAAGACTTGTGACAGCACTCTGCGTTGTAGTGAGGATTAAATGAAAAATTCATAAAGCGTGCTCTAGAGCAGTACCTGCTATCAAGCAAGAGTTAAATAAATGATCATAATCACGGTAGTCAAGATGATGATGAGTGAAATTGTTTGAAATGCATTTGACATATTTCTCATTAGATTTGATTCCACCAAACTAGCTGCACACTATTTGTATCCTCATACCAAAATTACCAGCCTTCTCTTCTTCGTCTGGTGTTATTTATATACAGGCAGATATAATCAATCAAAAACACTAACACATAATTACCTAACCGAGTGGTTCTGTGCTGAGCTAACTTCTGGGAATGACTCAGGAATATGAGACATGGCCCTTGCCCTTAATTCCAACTTCCAGCATAGTTAGAAAGGCTAAAAGAAAATTATAACAACTTAAAAAATTATTTAAGTAGTTTTATCTAGCACCTCGCCCATAATTGGTGTGCAGAAATATTTGTGGAATGACTGCGTGCTAAATTATTGGCACAGACTGATAAACAGAAAGAGAACTGAAATGTAGTTGAAGAAAAGAATTTGCAGAAGGAATGACCCATCAGTGAAGATGGAGACAATCAGATTTGGCAATTCACTGATTTACTGATAAACTTCAAGAGCGTAGATAAAAGCAAGACAGTGTGACAGCTGTGTTTCTGCAAGGGCATTTGTTGAACAAAGCTTATGTCTGTGGCTGACTCCACACATCCCATTAGCAGGTGCCTCACCTGAGCTCAGGCTTTCATCTGATTCCTGAAACTCCTGTAATGCAAAAACCATCTCTTCTCATTATTTTGACTATTTAAATGGCTTGCCGCATGAGTTTCAGAGCAATTCTTTCAAAAATTCTCTTTTTCTGCCTCCCTCTATAAACTTTCTAAGATTACCACTTTAGTTGCAGCTATTTCAAGGTTTTATTGTGCAGTCGTAAAAATTGTCATGATATCCAGTTCTAAAATGGCTGTAGCAATGTGTGGTAATTACATTTCATTAAAATTCCTAGTATGCTTGCCAGTAGGAAGATTTTCAAAGCGTCTAGTTAATTACTTTATCTAACAGGGTCTATGACTTTTTCAAAGGGTCCATGGTAGAACATATAATTGACATTTTTGTTCGTGGCTCTTGCTTTATCCAAGTATGTGTGTAGATATATGTATATATGTAGTATGTATGGATAATATATGTTTATATGCATGTGTGTAGATATATATGCATATATGTATGTATATTTGATTTTGTATGCTACACCATCATAGCCAAGGACAGTGCCAGACATCCAGTGTGGTTAAATTCAGCTCTTCAGGAAGGAAACACCGTTTCCCTTCTTCTCTATCCCATAGGAAATCAACAAGGAATCTGGCTAATGGGAAATTCAACTTGGATTCCAAATAGCCTAAGTCACTAAAACTTCTGCCTACACCTTTGTGTTCTACAGGAATCTACTTGTACCCTCAGCTCCTCCAGGGCAAAAACAAACAAAATAGGCAGAATTCTTTGAATGCATTGTGATTATAAAAACCGCAGGTTTTCACTATAGTCATGTGCTTTAAAAATTAGTATTTGTACTAAAGTTGATATAAATTGGATCCACAAAAAGACTTTAGGCTATTATTTTTCAAGAATGAATATACATATATTTATATTTATATAATATTTTATATATATATATATATATATATATGTTTTTTGAGATGGAGTCTTGCTCTGTCACCCAAGCTGGAGTGCAGTGGCTCAGTCTTGGCTCACTGCAACCGCTGCCTCTCAGGTTCAAGCCATTCTCCTGCCTCAGCCTCCCAAATAGCTGGGACTACACGCATGTGCCACCACCTGGCTAATATTTGTTTTGTTTTTTGTTTGTTTTTTGAGACGGAGTCTTGCTGTGTCACCCAGCCTGGAGTGCAGTTGCATGATCTCAGTTCACGGCAACCTCCACCTCCCAGGTTCAAGCAATTCTTCTGCCTCAGCCTCCCAAGTAGCTGGGATTACAGGCGCACACCACCATGCCCAGCTAATTTTTGTATTTTTAGTAGAGACGGGGTTTCACCATGTTGTCCAGGCTGGTCTTGAACTCCTGTCCTCAGGCAATTCACCTGCCTCGGCCTCCCAAAGTTCTGGAATTCCAGGCTTGAGCCACTGTGCCTGGCCTTTTTTTTTTTTTGTATTTTTAGTAGAGAGAGGGTTTTGACACATTGGCCAGGCTGGACTTGAACTCCTGACCTCAGACGATCCACCCACCTTGGCCTCCCAAAGTGCTGGGATTACAGGCCTGAGCCACCACACCCGGCCTCAGGAATAAAATTAGCCATATTTTCCTGTCTGATAGAAGATGGAGCACCTCTTATGCCTCCACTTGGCTGTGGATTGTGAATTCACTAGCCAATTACTTTGCTTCTCTAGGCATTAAGCAGTCAACTCTTCATTTTTAAATGCTAGAGGCAGAGATCATCCAGGTAGATGGATAAGCCTTAAACCATTTGAATTTAAGACAGATACACATACAGACAGACACTCAAATGCCACTAATTCCCAAACTTTGCGAAGTTACAAAAAGTTATTTATTTTGGCAACACTTTCCCCAGCAATAATTCTATATGGCATATAGTTATATGTTAATGGAGTTGTCTGTCAGTTTCTGAGCCCAGGCTACAGTGCAGTGGCTTGATGGCATGGTCTCAACTCACTGCAGCCCCAACCTTCTGGGCTCAAGTGATCCTCGCACCTCAGCCTCCCTCCTTGTAGCTGGGACCACAGGCATGTGCCAGCATGCTTAGCTATATACATATATATGTTTTTTTTTTGTAGAGACAGGGTTTCACCATGTTGCCCAGGCTGTTCTCAAACTCCTGGACTCAAGCAGTCCACCTGCCATGGCCTCCTGATGTACTGGGATTATAGGTTTGAGCCACCGTGCCCAGCTCTGAGAACTTTTTTGATCATTTCGTGGCACATCCTCAAGCTAATTGGATAGCCATGAATGCTATAATTGGGTCTGTGAGTGCCAAAAACCCAGGCGTGGAAACCACTGATGTCCGCATTAAATGGCAGAATCATGGAACAGGCCGCACGCAGTTTTCAGCTAAGTCAAAATTCTGTCACTTACCAACTAACTGTGGAGAGAGCCCAGGGATAACTGGTTTCACTTAAATAAAGCACGTAGTCCTGAAAGCATAGGTGCACCGATAGTATTCATTCATCCAACTGGAGTCATTTTCTGACCTGCTTACATCAGTCCATTTCTAGACACAGCTTCCTTTGCACACGCCACTCCCACCAATTACATGCATCCCTCTCAAAGACCCATGCATCTGAGCTACTTAGACTTAAATATATCCCTCCTGCCTTCCCCATGGAATCCAGCTGCAAAACTGTCCAGTAAGCAGTTGCTAATGTAAAGCAGTGGCCTGAACTCCAACTGCACATTAGAATCATCTGGGGAGCTTCTGAAAGTCCCAATGTCCAGCCAAATTTGAGTACCACTCATCTGATCTAACTTCCTGTGTTTAATTAAGTTGACTTCACAATTTTTAAGTTAAATCATCTCTAACTTAGTCCTTAGGCTGTTCTTGTTTGTGTTGCCTTTTTGCGGCTTTGTAAGTAAAATCCGCCCTCTGTATCCATGGGTTCTACATCTGTGGGTTCAACCAACTGCAGATTGAAAGAATCAAAAAAGAAAAGATGATTTCGTCTATACTGAACCTGCATAAACTTTTTTTCCTGTCATTATTCCCTAAACAATACAGAATAACTACTATTTATATAGCATTTTATTATATTAGGTATTACAGTTAACGTAGAGATAAAGTATACAAGAGTGTGTATGTAGGTTATATAGAAATGCTATATTTTATATCATGGACTTGAGCATTCATGGATTTGGGTATCTGCAGGGCATCCTGGACCCAATTCTCAGTGGATCCTGAGGGATGACTCATTAGTTGCCTGTCTGTCCCTTGAGCTCCTGCTTCTGTGGATGAAGATGTTAAACATTCAAGACATTTTAACCAATCCACAAAAAAAGGTTGTACTCTGATATGGCTTGAAACAACCAAATTCAGTAGTACCAAGAGTATAAAGGGCTAAAGCAAAAGCATAGAAGAAGCCCTGTATCTCCAGGATTTGGGGATTATATAGCAGAAGCCAAAAAGCAGCTCTGATAATTCAACATATATTGAAGACATACAACTCCCTTAGGAGAAAACAAATCATGGCTCTGCATCTTGGTTCATTGTGAATAACTGCATGTCACTTTGTACATGAGTGTCAGTTATCTGCAAGGCCGTCTGGGACCGTAGACCAAACTTTGCCTTGCAGTAGGACACTTTGCAACAAAGATGTCACCCCAGATATGGTACTGGTACAAGAGGGGGATATGAGATCTTTTCAATGATGCATGAAAGAACATCTTTTATTTAATAATTATTTATTTGAATATATTTGAAAATATACATGGCACAAAAAAACGTACTTTTACAGTGCAAATAGTATTGTACTGTCCATAGGTTAGAAATGCACCCATTTAAAGAAGAGCTTCTCACTCTTTAGATATGAACAAAAACAATGAAGGATAAAGAGAAGGTTCAGTAGATAATAGTACACAACTGATAGACCTACATAGATAGGAAAAAAGACAAAAGTTTGATAACACTATATTTTAACTCTGTGACAACTGTGGCCAATTAAAATTAAATATTCTTCCCTCCTCCCAAATTAATTTTGTAGGGAGAAGGGGGAAAATAAAATGTAAAAGAAGTTATTCAGTCTTTAAGTAAGATGTGGAGGATCCCAGGAAATGACCCCCAGGGTGAAAAGCTATTATTTCAGCCAGGATGAGATTCAGTAAGTGCAAGGACACTTAGTCCGGAGGCAGTGTCATATTTACTCGGACGCAAGCCTGCAGCATCTGTGGCAGGCGTGTTAGAAAGCTCACTCTAGAAAAGTCAGTGCAAGCTCGCCGTATGTGTCTGTTGGGAAGTGAACTCTGTCTCACATAGGAGCATGCCCACTCTCTGCTGAGTGTGCAGTTGAAACTGGAGAGTTCCCTGATCCCCTTCACAGGATGTGCAACAGGGGTGTGGCACACCTGCTCGGTCACCACCACTGCTCAAACCCCTGATGAGAGGGGGAGCACACAGATAGGCAGGTACAGGAACCAGGGCACGTCCTTTGGGCTCCAGCCCTGCAGTAGTATCTAGGGGCAGGCGCCTATGGCCCCAGTGTTACAATGCTCTTTAGCCTTGCCATCTGCAGACAGATTGTTAACCAGCTCAATGGACCCTCTGCCTTTTGACAAGGGCAGAGGGCCACCAATATGACAGCTTTCTGTATTCCAAGCTCTTGCCTAGCTCCTGGAAGAATCAGGTCACGCACGGGCTTGAAGGACGAATGCAGGATTTTACTGAGTGGTGGAGGTGGCTCTCAGTAGGACGGATGGGGAGCCAGAAGCGGGGATGGAGTGAGAAGATGATCTTCCCCAGTTTGGCCACTGGACAGCCACACTCCTCTCCGACCACCCCCAGCCAAGCTCCTCTCAGTGTTCAGACATTCCTCCTCTTTTGTCTTTCTCTGCCACCTTGTTCCACCATTCATCTGCTTGTCTCCTCATCTCCTTCTCTGCTTCTGGAGCCTGGGTTTCAGGGTTTATATGGGCACAGGATAGGGGGCATGGCAGGCCATAAACAACTTTTGGGGTACAAAAACAGGAATGCCTGTCCCCATTTAGGGCCGTAGGTCCCCAGGCTTGAGGGTGGGGCCTTTGCCAGGAAACTACCTTCTTCTACCCAGTGTTTCCCTGTCTGCTGTCCATATCACAATGTTCTTAGAAGGATAAGAAAAGGCACAAAAGAAAGTCTGACAAGTTTGCTAATGTCTGGTGTCTGTGAGAGTCGGCTCGCCCCATGATGGGCTCCAATTAAACTCATCTCTGTCTTCCTCATGTGCCACTCTTCCCTGGCTCACATTAGAAATTCAGGAGCGGAGAACAAAGCGGCCAAGTTTGTTTTTCCAGAGCAAGAGGGGTCTGGTGAAAGCAGTCCTGACAGCTGCTCTGTGTGTCTTGGTGAACTAACAGCTTTTACATGTTTCATTCAAGACTGTTTAGTCTGCGTGCTGAGGATTCATATATCAGTTTTTGGCTCTAGTGTCATTGAGGTAGTTTGATTTCCAATGATTTCGTTGTCATCTGTATTTGCCTACAGTGAAAGAAATAACTGAGAGTTGAGTTATTGCGGGGTCACTTCAAAGCTTGCCTTTCTTCATTCACTCTCCTGAAAGATATTGCCAGTGCTTCTAAAAAAAAGAAAAAAAAAAAAAAACTAAGGGAGCGGCTCTTAATCAATAACACCTGGAGCAGAATCGGTAAACTGCTTTCACGTTGGCTTTTGCAGAAGTGGCAATGCATTGAGGATACATCTGGCAAGCTTCGAATTCACAAGTGTAAAGGACCCAGTGACCTGCTCACAGTCCGGCAGAGCACGCGGAACCTCTACGCTCGCGGCTTCCATGACAGAGACAAAGAGTGCAGTTGTAGGGAGTCCGGTTACCGTGCCAGCAGAAGCCAAAGAAAGAGTCAACGGCAATTCTTGAGAAACCAGGGGACTCCAAGTAAGCCACGCTTTTGTGACCATCTCGATGGTGGCGTAGGCCTGTGGTAATAAACAATAGAGAGACGAAAGGGTTGCTCCTTCTACGTTTTAGATATTATCAATGCATCATTTTCAGGCTAAAAGCACATCGTTGCTCTATTTAAAATAAGAACGCTAAGATTAATGTGACATTTTGCTTTGCAAACATTTTCACTTAAGCATAGAATGAAAATATAGTTTGTAAAAGCACCAGAAGTGAAACATATGCACGCATAAAAGAGTTTATAAAATGGCTATTCCAGAAAGATAAAGGATATGGTTTAGTCCATTTTATTTTACCGCAATGCCAACGTCCTGATTTGTCTGCCTTAAGTTGCTTTTAAAAATAGTAAACACAAGGTTTCAGTGTGTATGCATTTAATTTTAAGAGGAAAAGCATAAACACTTCTTTAAGGCATATATTTTAATCTCTGTTTTACGACACTATATGTATTTTTTAATTCCGTCAAATCGTTGGATCTTGTGGACTGGCAGGGACAAACTACTTGAATTCAGTATGAAAAGCACTTCCTAGCATCTTCTTACTAAAACCTCGATTAGGCAGCTATGAGAAACCTATGATTATATAAATGTGAAAATCCACAGACTGACACCTTCCATGAAAGAATGAATCTAGTACCACCTAGTGGAGTAATATGAAAAATGACTCAATTTTATGGTGATTTCTTTCTACAATGGTTTGGAAAGAAGCAACTTAAATAAATTAAATTCTGTGTCAAAGATTTGGGAATCAAATCATACACTAGAACAATGGAAGCCCTGAGAACAGGCATTTTTATTGTAGACTTCACAATATGGGCTTTAGGGCCATTTGCCCTGATATTTCATCCAAAATTGTTAAGTGTTTTCCATGTGTATATGGGCATTTGTTTTCATGTCAACAAATTTTAACAAATTTTAAAGGAATCCATAAGCCAAAATACTAAGAATCTTTGGGAGATTTTTTTTCTTCCCTGAGAGAAAAATTCCAGGTCTAATAACTCACACAAAGATATAAAATTTCTGAAAATCAGTAAGGCCAGGCGCGGTGACTCATGCTCGTAATCCCAGCACTTTGGGAGGCCAAGGTAGGCAGATCATTTGAGTTCAGGGGTTCGAGACCAGCCTGACCAACCTGGTGAAACCTCATCTCAAAAAAATTAGCTGGACATGGTAGCACATGCCTGTAATCCCAGCTACTTCTCGGGAAGCTGAGGTAGGAGAATCGCTTGAACCTGGGATGCAGAGGTGGCAGTGAGCCGAGATCGCACCACTGCACTCCACCCTGGTTGACAGAGTGAGACTCTGTCTCAAAAAAAAAAAAAAAAAAAATTAATAAGGAACTAGGACCCCTGGCACGCTCCTTTTTCAGAAGCTGATTAGCAACATTCAGCTTAGAAGAAAGTGTGCCCTCTTCTCTTCCAGAAAGTTCAACCTTGTTTCCCAGGCACTGAGCGTAAAGCACATTGATTTTTCAGTATTAGGCCCAAACACAGGTCTAGGGCAGCTCTTTCAAACTGTATGGAATCTTGTGTATTTGACAACAGGAGACGGTTTTCACCCTTTCTGCAAGGATGGAACTCATAAGCACTCTTATTGACCCCCCTACTCTCACGGAGGTTGCTCCCTGATCTGGAAACTGCAGAATTCTGCTGAGAGCTGTCTCAGAAGCATGACAATTCTGATTCCACAGCCAGTATGCCCCACTTCTTTCTGTGTTAGGCTAATGAGATAAGGCCAGATGAATATGCTGCTACAGAGCTAAGAGCATCCAGTGTTTGCACATTGAAGTTCTTATCTGGTACACATGAGCTCTTGAAAAGGTTCCATAGTCACCAGAAAGCATGCTGCCCTCTCCCCATCCCTGCCCGCCCACCCCCTGCCTTAACCCTCCTCTGCCAGGTATAAAAGTGAGTTGGCTGATGAAAGCATTAGCAAAATTTAATTCTTCTTAGAGCAATCCTCTACTATTTGTACAAATAGAAGTTGTCTAGAGCATTTGCGTTTTTGAAAAAGCAGCCCAATGTAGTGGTAAGACTTCATAGTCTGAGAGATTATAGTCCTAGCTCCATAAGCTTGCAAAATGCATGTGACATTCAAAACTTCAGTTTTCTCGTCCATAAAATAAGGATGAACCAGTATTGATAATCTGATGTTTTTGTATGTAAGGGTTTTTATAATAATACCTGTCTTTCAAGACTCTGGATTAGAGATAAATAGGAAGTATATAATACATAGCAAAAGCTCAATAAAGGATAGCCATTATTATTAATACCGTAATTGGGAATATGGTTTTATCCAAAAAAAATAACCTGAGCAGTTCACATTGAAAACCAAATGTAGAAGTTCACAGCCTGCCACGAGTAAAAAGGATCCTAGAAATCACCTGGACCAACCCCCTACTTGACAGATGAAGGGCTGGAGGCCCAGAGAAGTATGTCATCCATCACACTGCCAGGCAATGGCACTGCCAGGACAAGAATCCAACCTCTGCCTCCGTGAATTGCAGGCACCACGATGCCGCTCAGCAATGGAGCATGGACTGCTTTCTCCTCTCCAGGATCCTTCCTGGACCAGGTGATCACGTTCTTCCCTCATAAGCTACATCAGGACATCCATAGTAATGTATCTTCCCTTACTTCTAGAGTACAAGCCCAGATTTGTCCATACTCGGCAGACACGTTCTTTATCCGTTGAATTTGAAGGCGAAATATATGACATAAATCTGGAAGAAGAAGAATTACAGGTGTTGCAACCAAGAAACATTGCTAAGCGTCATGATGAAGGCCACAAGGGGCCAAGAGATCTCCAGGCTTCCAGTGGTGGCAACAGGGGCGGGATGCTGGCAGACAGCAGCAACGCCGTGGGCCCACCTACCACTGTCCGAGTGACACACAAGTAAGAAGACTTTATTTGTTGACTAGGGTTGAGTTCAGAATTACCACCACAACACACCATATTATCACCATTTTGCACTTGGCAAAAAAGCAGTATCACTTGGCAATACGGTGCCTGAGGGCTGGCCTACGTAGCAACTGAGGGTTAGAGAAAAAATGAGTCCACACAATCATAGGCTTCGACAAGCATGCTTTGGGTTTGATTTCACATTAAGACTGATCAGCTAGGAATCCAGCCAGAGTAATTCACATTAAGGCTGATCAGCTAGGAATCCAGCCAGAGTAATTCCATCACATCTTGACTTAGCAGGCATGGAGTTCATGAGCCTAAGCAGTTACCTTTGCAGGCATCTAGAAAACAGATGGAAACAATTTCAGAGGCTGGAAGTTCTTCCATGTTGCACGATCACTGTCACTTGGAGCAGTTGTGCGGTCACAGCCTCAGAAATGAAACACAGTCCAAGGGAAGACAGTGAGTCCCAGAGACACTTCCAGAAAGATGATGTAGATTACGAATGGATGTAAGACATACAAATATCTAACCAATCCAGATCACAGAGAGGGCCTTGGAAGTCATGGAGATGGGGAAGGGAGATGATTCCCTCATAGGTTTAATGAACTCACTTTGTTCTTTGGCTCCTTCCAAAGTCTACTTACTCTCTTGATTAGGAAATGTTTTCTTTCTGAATTTATTAGCAAGATCTTTGTTTTCTCCCTAATTGTATCACTTTGGGGAGATGGGGCACTGTGCACTCTGCCAGAATTTTTATCTCTGAGGTTCTGGCCTCCTGGTGCCTGAAGTTGGTACAGTTACATACTAACGGGTTTAGACCAGAATGCATTTCTCTTACATTATTGCTTAACCCCACATCCCACCTGCTGTCTATCCTTGGGGCTGTATCTTTACTTCAAAACTCAGTGGGGTACTTAGGGCACTCTCTTTTTAACAAAATGAGTGGAATGAATACTGCCCTTCTGAATCTGCTTTTCTTCAAATAAGCCATTTGCATTGTGATGTGAAAGGTCCTCCCTTTTGTTCTATATCTATTTGAACTTGAGTTTTCTGGTGGTGTCCTGTTCATGGGGTTGTGAGTATTCAGAACTGCCTTGAAAAGTGGTCGTAGGGATGATCTTAGTCACAGAGCTGTGACACCATCCACCCATGTGACATTTTGTCCTCACTGGTGGCTAGAACATATTCCCATTGATGCTGGTCTTGGATCAGCTCAACAGTTACTGCCTGTGTCAACATTAAGGGTTTTGAGGATTAAAAGTTCTCTTTGCGATCTTGAGTGTTTTCTACTGTTAGAATATAAACCTATTTGACATGGTTTTGGTTTGTTTTGCAGGTGTTTTATTCTTCCCAATGACACGATCCATTGTGAGAGAGAACTGTACCACTCGGCCAGAGCGTGGAAGGACCATAAGGCATACATTGACAAAGAGGTTAGCCGTGGCTGTGTGACTGTCAGATATATTCCAGACTCACACTCAGCCCGCCAGCCCTGCAGTGCCTGGTGGGACATACCATGGATACACATCATCTATAATTATGTGAAAAATACGAAACAAAGTTATTTGTCTTTCTCCAGTGATTTAATGGTAGTCCTACTGAAAACAATATAGAGTGTGAGAAGAGACTGGGAACTGACTCCATGGCCTTTTGAAATCTCTGTGAGAAAAAGATTCCGTTATAAATGAGGAATCTGCTACTGTTTATCTGTAACACATGGGTTGGAATATAGAGTCTATATAGACATATTTTATGCCCAGTTTGTTTCTATGTTAAGTATCATCTCAGATGAATAGCTATTATTACAGAACAGAGAAAACAAGGTGAAAAGAAAAGTACTTTGTAAAGAAAATCCTGATCTTAACATGTAATTGCTTGAAAACATGTTTTCCAGATTGAAGCTCTGCAAGATAAAATTAAGAATTTGAGAGAAGTGAGAGGACATCTGAAGAGAAGGAAGCCTGAGGAATGCAACTGCAATAAACAAAGGTGAGCTTGTTTCCATCCATGCTCCACTTTCCAAATTCATTTTTACACAAGCCAGAGGCATTAGCACTGGGCTCATTTTTCTCTTTTACCTATAGAATGTATTGTCATAGAGTATGATAACCTAAGCTATTTAAGTCAAATTAAATATGCTTAAACTTAAGCAGGAAGTAAAAAATCCCATTCAGCTAAAATACTTACAACATAACTGCCTTCCTTCTTTCTATTTTGCTTTCTTTTTATAAAATGAACACTTTGATCCAATGCAAGGTTATGAAGGCTCACTTTTTAATCTTCTCACCTGCAGCTATTACAATAAAGAGAAAGGTGTAAAAAAGCAAGAGAAAATAAAGAGCCATCTTCACCCATTCAAGTAAGTAACTCTCTGTTTTCCACATTTGCTGGAAGTCAATGAGTGTCCACTTGGCCCTTCAAAGAGGCTGGAGGGACCCCTGTGTTCCCCGCAGTGCCGCTTCAGAAGAAGTAGACCCATCTAGGAGGGCACCTAGCTCATGAAGTTGAAAGCAAAGCCCCACCTCACCAAGGGACCGTAGCAGTGCTCTTGGCATCCTTTGTCGGGGAGCCATGCTGAACTCCACTGTCATTCTGTGAGTGCTCCCTACCTGGCAGATAGGACCAGTAACTAGATTTTACTCCATGCACTGGTTTCTGTGGAGAGTGCTTGAGGGTTACAGACTCTCTCAGTGCTGTCGGTGTTCTATAGAGCAGCCTGGAACAGTGCTGAATTGTGAAAGTGGGAAGAAACATAAATGTTTTTAAATAATAGCAAAATTTGCACGTGCAGGAGATTTAGTATTTAAACCTCAACAAAGTTTAAGCTTTTTATATAAAAAATAAATAAATAATAATTCTAAAAAATAAAGGCTATCTAAACTTGTTTAGTAGAATTTGTCAAAGAATTTTTTAAACCTTGTAATCCACGCCATCTAGTTCAACTAACCTTTAACTCAATGGCTGATTGGTACCTGGCTGCCAAAAAAAAATAAGCCATTTGTCCAAAGAGTGTGGCTAGCAGGATCCTCTCATTCACATTGACATTTATTTCCATCAATGTTTCCATGCACAGGAAGAGGAAAATGTTGGTCCTCTTAGGTTCAATAACGTCCCAAGAAGCTGTCACTGAATTCATTTGTCTTCAGTATTCCTTTCTCTCTCTCTCTCTTTTTTTTTTTTTTTTTTGAGACAGAGTCTCACCCTGTTGCCCAGGCTTTAGTGCAGTGGTGCAATCTTGGCTCACTACAACCTCCACCTCCTGAGTTCAAGAGATTCTTGCGCCTCATCCCCTAGTAGCTGGGACTACAGTTGTGCGTCACCACATCCGGCTAATTTTTATATTTTTAGCAGAGACAGGGTTTCACCATGTTGGCCAAGCTGATCTCAAACTCGTGACCTCAAGTGATCCGCTCTCCTCAGCCTCCCAAAGTGCTGGGATTACAGGTGCAAGCCACTGTGCCCAGCCTATCTTCACTATTCCTGATTCTATTTTAAGTCCGTCTATACAAATTGAAGGTCGTCCATTATCTCTTATCAAGCATCTAAATATTCTTGCAAGACTCACAGCAACAAGCCTACTTTTAATTGAGAAAGTGCCTTCTGAACACTCAAAAAAAAATGCCTTCTCTTGGAACAGGGAGGCTGCTCAGGAAGTCGATAGCAAACTGCAACTTTTCAAGGAGAACCGTAGGAGGAAGAAGGAGAGGAAGGAGAAGAGACGGCAGAGGAAGGGGGAAGAGTGCAGCCTGCCTGGCCTTACTTGTTTCACGCACGACAACAACCACTGGCAGACAGCCCCGTTCTGGAACCGTAAGTTGCTTGTTCCAAATGCCACTTCCTGCCGCCATGCAGAGACAGCGACTCAAAACAAATCAGAAATTCAGCAGCATAAAACCAGGAATCTACAAAGATTCAAGAGAAAGGCATCATATTCTACTCCATACTGGAAACTCAAATGGTTTTGCCAAATATTACTGTTTTCTTTAAATTTTTTCTGGTATTTTGTTTGGTAATGCCAAGCTTCTCTCTGGGTTTTTCCTCCTGATGATGTTGTTTCACATAATAGCCAGCACCTGGCACAGTTTTTACCCAGTAGGACTGTTCTACAGCTAAATAACGCAATGGATGAACATCCCATAAATGGGTGAAAAATTTTGTCCCAAATAGATTTTGGTTCTGCTTTATTTCAAGTACATAAGCGTAATAAAAGGAAGTAAAAGAATAGTAAAAGCCTCTTCAGTGCAGGGCCCATATTCTACTTATTCTCGGTCCACTTCAGTACCAGCACTAGACTTACAGAACAATAGAGACTCTACAAAATTATTTGGTTTTACATTGGATTGCTAAGGATATGGAATAATAACATTTGTGCACTTTTAAAATTAGTGCTTATATTTTCTTTAGTGGCCTGTGCACATTATTCACTGAGGCCATATAGAAGTAATAACCTACATTCTTACAATACATCCTCTGACTGAAACTTACCAGCCTATAGAGTAGATGAAACACAGAATCTTCTAACTGAGAAGCTCACTAGAGACCACCTGGGCTACTGTTTCTCAAACTGGGATTTGGAGACTCCAAAGAATGGACAGACCATTCTTAGGGGGATCTAGGGCTTGTCCAGGAGACTTTATGTTTTCCCTTTCCATTTTAATGTTTCTTGATTTCAGGGTCCATGTTTGCATTTCTGTTTAAAATCACATCAAGGCTGAATGAACTCTTAAAGTCACAGCATTTAACTTTTAATATAGTTTCTGAAACTGTGGTGTGGGAATCCCTGAGGGTTATTCAAATCGCTGGGGACAGTAACTGGGGACACAACATTTAGCAAGACACTTTATTTTCTGTGCTCATAATATATTTTAATGGGGTACAGGTAGAAAAATAAAGGAAAGTAAATGAAATAAAATAATTATGAGTTGTAGTAATGCTATGAAGGAAACAGTGATCGACGTTTTTAAATGGGACCCTTTCAGAGAGTGTGGGGAAGACAGGCCTTTGAGGTGAAATTTAGGCTGAAACCTAAAGGATGGGGAGAAGTGAGCCCCGTGGGAAGGAGCAGGGAGCGTGTCCAGGCAGAGGGAGCACTGCAAGTAGAGGTCCTGAGGAAGTCACGCCTTTGGTGTATCCAGGACCGGAAGCTCCTTGAAAGCTGAACCATTGCAAAACACAAGGTTATAGTTGCTTATGGCAGAAGGAGGCCCTTCATACCTCTCTCTGCTTTTCGCCATCTGAGTTGAGGCCATCCTGCTCAAGCCACCACCATTTCTTACCTCGGCCACTGTCAGGCCTCCTCTGTAGCCTCCCAGGCTCCCCTCTGGTCCTCACCAGTCCATCCTGCTCAGAGGAGCTAGGGTGATCTTTTAATGACACCTGCTTTTCTTAAGCTAAAGAGCAGAATCCCTTCACCTGACCCCAGAAGGCTGAGGCTGCAGTGAGCTGTGATCGTGCCATCACGCTCTAGCCTGGGCGATAGAATGAGACCCTGTCTCAAAAATAAAATAAAATATGGCAAAATCCTTAACATATCCAACAAAACCCCACATGCTCCTATCCAATCCTACGCTGGGACCATTGCCTCTGCTCTTGCCTGCTTCCGCCACTCAGCTTCTCTTTATTCCTCAAACATCTCAAGCTCCCTCTTGCCATGGGATCTTTGCGCTTGTTTCTCCTCCCTGGAAGGCTCTTGCCCACAGCCCCGTGCCCAGCAAATACTACTCACCCTTCAGACCTCAATTGCGGTGTCACTGCTTGTGGACACCCTCCCTGTGCCTCAGACTAGGGTCTGCCCCTTTGATACGCTCTATCAGCAAGCTCTGCTTTTCCCCCACGGGGCGTATTACATTTATAATCATACAATTTTTTACATTTGTTTCTGCTTGACTGTTGTCCTTTCCACTAGACTGTAAGTTTCTCAAGATAAGAAACCATGTCTGTGTGACACTGTATTCCTGACCCAAAGGAATTGCTTAGTTAATATTAGGTGAATAAATAAACAAGCAAGCAAGCCACCCTGTCCAGATCAAATCAACTCATATCAATTGAACAAAACTTTGAGTGCCTGCCGCTGGGGGTCACTGTGCTGGTGAGTGAGGACCGTGCCTGCCATCACTCTGCTCTTATACACAGGAGCGAATTAGGAACTGATCCCATTCAATACCAAATTTGATGCTCCTTCTGATACACAATGTATGCTTGGTGCTCTGATATTCTAGGGCGACGGCTTCCAGAATTTCTTCCCAAAAAGCCACAGTAAAAAATGCACCTTATATCAGGATCCTATACACGTATGTACACATACACAAGTATATATGTGTATCTGCATGTATACGTAATATATATACTAAAGTAAAAATTTCAAAAAGTAATACTATGTGTGCTATGCTTTAATATTTTTATCCATTCTATTACATATTTTAATAATATTATTGCTATATTCTTCATATTTGCTATGTCAACTTAAGCCCTTGGCATAGTAATATTCAATAACATGAAAAAAAGAAGAAAAGTCAAATCCATCCAGGCACAAGATCCTCCAATGCAATGGTCTCTAAACATTTTTTTATTATGTACCCATATCAATTTTTAAAATAAACACACCATCTATATTTAATTACACTACTATACAAACATGCCTGTGTATTATGAAAATATACCAAATAAACAGTCCACGCACAGAGATTCATGTCTGTAATCCCAGCACTTTGGGAGGTCAAGGTCAGAGGATCAGTTGAACCCAGGAGTTCAAGACCGGCCTGAGCAACATGGTGAAACCCTGTCTCTACAAAAAATACAAAAATTAGCCGGGCTTGGTGGTACACGCCTGTAGTCCCAGCTACTCAGGAGGCTGAGGTGGGAGGATCACTTGAGCATGGGAGGTGAAGCCTGCAGTGAGCCATGATTGTACTCCAGCCTGGGTGACAGAGTGAGACCCCATCTCACAAGAAAAAGAAAAAAAGAAAAGAAATAAAAAGAAAATACACAAAATAGAAATTTAAAGTTTGAGATAAAGATTAAAAAATAGTTTTTAAAAATAGATTTCATATTCTTTGGAGGTCCCACAACGTTTGTTCTCACTTATTAAAGAATGCTTAAGGAAAACAAATCTCAGTGTCCCACTTCACAATGCAGTGAGACATTCAGTTTATGTTTGATGTGGAATCTTAATTGCTTTCATATGAAAGGTGACTCAGAAAGATTTTCTGCTTCCATAGATGTGCTTCATGTCATGCTGAGTCAATCAGGACATTTTTTTTTCTTTCTTTCTTTCTTTTTTTTTTTTTTAAGACAGAGTTTCGCTCTTGTTGCCAAGGCTGGAGTGCAATGGTGCGTTCTCAGCTCGCTGCAACCTCTGTCTCTTGGGTTCAAGTGATTCTCTTGCCTCAGCCTCCCGAGTAGCTGAGATTACAGGCAGCCACCACCACGCCCACCTAATTTTTTTGTATTTTTAGTAGAGATGGGGTTTCACCATGTTGGCCAGGCTGACGTCACCTAAGATCACCTAACTTCAGGTGATCCACCCGCCTTGGCCTCCCAAAGTGCTGGCTTATAGGTGTGAGCCACCGCGTGCCTGGCCAGGACATTCATTTATTTATTTATTTTATTAATTTTATTTTTATTATATTTTAAATTCTGGGGTCTATGTGCAGAACGTGCAGTTTTGTTACATAGGAATACACATGCCATGGTGGTTTGCTGCACCCATCAATCTGTCATCTACGTTAGGTAATTTTTAATGCCACCATTAACTAAGTAGTCATCTCTACTGAAATTACACTATTAAATGTCTATTATCCCTGAGATTGATCAATTATTCTTGCAAATACAAAGGTATTGTATTTGTATATTTCATGAAACAAGTTTAAAACCCTTTTCAACTGTTAATTTGGAAGATTTCTACACAGATTAGAAAATTTGGATTCCATGGTTTTTAATGTATGTAGATGTGAGATAAATGTTCACCTATAAACAATATGTTATAAATAACATATTTAGAGATCTTTTAATGAAAAGTCATATAATGATGAAAGCATTTTCAATCATCCATTTTTAAGATATTATCTTTTCTTTGCCTATATTTTATCTAATCTGGTTCATTCAATTCAATTTAGGATTTTTTCCCCACAGCTACTCTTTCAGGTCATTTCCTATAAGCTTTAGGTCTTTCTTTGAAATAAGCATATGTAGTTTGTTATCTGATTTGTTGATATCAAATCTCAAGTATTAAGGCTTTTTAATGTTTTAATATAATTTAGAAGTTCTCTAGAATAGATGGTTTTTATTAGGTGACATTCCTAGAATTATTGTCATAAGTTATTATAAATGAGGTAACATTTTATTTAAAAGGTGCATGTCTATTACAAAGACTGCATTAAATAAAAGATCAGAAAGGATATGAAAAGTTTAAGAGTGTAAAAGTTGGCTGGGCACGGTGGCTCACACCTGTAATCCCAGCACTTTGGGAAGCTGAGGCAGGTGGATCACTTGAGCCCAGGAGTTCAAGACCAGCCTGGGCAACATGGTGAAACCCTATCTCTACAAAAAAATATGAAAATCAGCCGGGCTTGCCTGTAGTCCCAGCTACTTGGGAGGCTGAGGTGAGAGGGTCACTTGAGCCCCAGTGGAGGAGGCTGCAGATCACACCACTGGGTGACAGAGTGAGACCCTGTCTCAAGGGACAAAAAAAAAAAGAGAGAGAGAGAGAGAGAATATAAGTTTTAAGTTGGAGAACATAATGTGTAAAAAAAAAATTTTTTTTTTCTTTTTGAGACAGAGTTTCACTCTTGTCTCCCAGGCTGGAGTGCAATGGCGTGATCTCGGCTCGCTGCAATCTCCGTCTCCTGGGTTCAAGCAATTCTCCTGCCTCAGTCTCCCGAGTAGCTGGGATTACAGACGCCCGCCACCACGCCCGGCTAATTTTTGTATTTTTAGTAGAGACGGGGTTTCGCCATGTTGGCCAGGATGGTCTCGAACTCCCGAGCTCAGGTGATCTGCCCACTGCAGCATCTCAAAGTGCTGGGATTACAGGCGTGAGCTACCACACCCGACCGTGTAAAAATATTTAAATTAGCTAATCAACTTAAAAAAAAAATCATTCCTGGAGGGAGAGAGGGGTGAATAGGCAGAACACAGGATTTTTAGAGCAGTGAAATTACTCTGTGTGATACAACAATGGCAGATAAATGTCATCATGCATTGTCCAAACCCACAGGATGCACAACACCAAGAGTGAACCCAAGTGTAAACTATGAACTTTGAGTAGCAATGATGTGTCAATATAGGCTCATTGATGGTAACAAGTGTGCCACCCTGGTGAGGGATGTCTATGGTGGGAGAAGTTATGTATCTGTGAGGACTGGGGTTATATGAGAATGCTCTGTAGTTTTCACTCAAAACTGCTCTAAAAAATAGTCTATTAAAATAATTTTTTTAAATCATTTCTGATCCATTGTTTAAAACATCTCTTTTAGCCTAAGGGGACAGATTTAGTGTGTCTGATACTGCATAGGACAGCAGAGTCTAGTAATTAAGAGTAAACTCTTGGCCGGGCATGGTGGCTCATGCCTGTAAGCCCAACACTTTGAGAGACCGAGGCAGGCAGATCGCTTGTGTGTAGGAGTTCAGACCAGCCTGGGCAACATGCCAAGACCCATCTCTACAAAAAATAAAATACTAGCCAGGTGTGATGGTGCATACCTGTAGTCCCAGCAACAGAGGAGGCTGAGGTGACAGGATCGCTTGAGACTGGGAGGTCAAAGCTGCAGTGAGCCTTAATCATGCCACTGCACTCAAGCTTGGGCAAAAGAGACACTGTCTCAAAAAAAAAAATGTAAACTCTGTAGCCAGATCCCAGTGCTACCAGTTGTCAGCCGTGTGACCTTGGACAAATTACTTAACGTCTCTGTGCCTAGGGTTTTTTCATCTGTTAAAATGAGGATGATAATAATAACCTCTGTCTCAAGAAGTGGCTTTGAGGATTAAATGAGTTATAGTACATGCAAAGTACATAGTGCACAAGGAATGCTCATCACGTATACCTATCCTATTAGGTTGGTGCAAAAGTAATTGCAGTTTCGGACTCATATCTGGGCTCAAACACATCTTTATCAACCAAAATAGGAAGCATTACACTCAACACATTTTTACCGTAAGAAATAAGCTCGTTTATTCCTGTAGCATAAAAATTCATGCTTCAGGATTCAATGAACTCTTGGAAAGCATTTTCTACATTCTTTTGGTTGTGGAAGAGTTTTCCCCACAAAAAGTTGTCAAGATGCTTCAAGAAGTGGTAGTCGGTTGGCAAGAGGTCAGGTGAATATGGCAGATAAGACAAAACTTCGTAGCCCAATTCGTTCAACTTTGGCAACATTGGTTGTGCCACAGTCAGGCATTGTCGTGGAGAATAATTGGGCCCTTTCTGTTGACCAGTGCCGGCTGCAGACATTGCAGTTTTTGATGCGTCTCATTGATTTGCTGAACATACTTCTCAGATGTACTGGTTTGGCCAGGATTCCGAAAGCTGTAGTGGATCAGACCAGCAGCAGACCACCCAACAGTGACCATGACCTTTTTTGGTGTGAATTTGACTTTGGGAAGTGCTTTGGAGCTTCTTCTTGGTCCAGCCACTGAGCTGTTCGTCGCACATCACGGTCTGATTGAGAAATGGTTCGTTGTTGTTGCATAGAATAAGAGAAGACAATAGTTCAAAACGACGATATTTTTTATTTTCCCCTCAGCTCATAAGGCACCCACTTATCGAGCTTTTTCACCTTTCTGATTGGCTTCAAATGCCGAATGACCATAGAAGGGTCGACATTGAGTTCTTCCGCAACTTCTCATGTAGCCGTAAGAGGATCAGCTTCGATGATTGCTCTCAAGGTCGTTGTCAGCTTCCAATGGTCCACCACTACGCTCCTCGTCTTCAAGGCCTTCATGTCCTTTGCAAAACTTGTTGAACCACCACTTCACTTTACGTTTGTTAGCAGTTCCTGGGCCAAATGCTTTGTTAATGTTGCAAGTTGTCTCTGCTGCTTTACAATCCATTTTGAACTCGAATAAGAAAATCACTGGAATTTAGTTTTTGTCTAACACCATTTCCATAGTCTAAAATAAACATAAAGAGTAAGTAATATGTTATTAGCGAAAAAAAAAAAAAAGAAAGCAAGAAATGCCCATTAAAATGATTAATACAACCACATTTATTTAAGAATGCATTCCAATATCAAACAGCAAATTTCAACAATGCAAAAACCATAATTATGTTTGCACCAACCTAATAGTTGTTTTTAAAAAATTTTTGCTGGGCCAGACGCAGTGGCGCATGCCTGTAGTCCCAGCTACTTGGGAAGCTGAGGATCACTTGAGCCCAGGAGTTCTAGTCCAGCCTGGATAACAGAGAGAGACCCTATCTCTTAAAAAAAATATTTGTTAGGCAGCACATTTCTGAAATTCAAGAAAGGTCAGCAAATTTGGAACATGTGCCCTTTTGTAAACAGAAGAGTGGGTGAGTTGATTATAAATGGGACATCTCTTCTGCATACCTTCTACAAGTTAACCAGGGGGCTATGTAGTGTAAAAGATGTTTGTGGTCACAGCCTAGCTCAGGTTAGAGTGTTGCAGAGACCATCCCAAATCCTCCAGGCTGGGCTCAAGGCTTCTCTAAATCCTTCTTTGTTGCAAAATCCCATCTTTTCATGCTTTGTTGGTGACACGTGGCCATCTGCCATATATAACAAGTGAGGGTACTAGTTCCATATCTTTATTAAATAACCATTTTTCTTTTTAAAAAAGAGAATAAATAGAAATTCTGATATTTTTCTTCTCATACTTCCCCCACTCACCCCTCTTTGGAAACCACTGCATAACAGAGCTAAGGGGAGGATAAACTAATATGCCTGAAATTTTACTTTAGTCTTCAGCCTATAAGAGATCACTATCTTTTTCCCCATTTTCACCTAGTTTCACAGCAAATTTACATGGCGGGGGGAAAGGTATTATTATTCTTAACATGAAACCACAGTATTTATAAGAAAGAAATTGTGAACTTTAAAGTGTAAAGATAAGGGAACACTGGAATGGCAAGCCTGCCTCTGCCTAAGGTTTTTCACTCTTTTTGTTTTGTTGTGTTTTTCTTTTTTACCCAACAGTGGGATCTTTCTGTGCTTGCACGAGTTCTAACAATAACACCTACTGGTGTTTGCGTACAGTTAATGAGACGCATAATTTTCTTTTCTGTGAGTTTGCTACTGGCTTTTTGGAGTATTTTGATATGAATACAGATCCTTATCAGGTAAGACAATATATGTTCATTTTATGAAGGTTGTTGAAAATAGGATAACCAGACATAAGCTTAAATAGATTGTCCTGTCTCTATTCACAGCTCACAAATACAGTGCACACGGTAGAACGAGGCGTTTTGAATCAGCTACACGTACAATTAATGGAGCTCAGAAGCTGTCAAGGATATAAGCAGTGCAACCCAAGACCTAAGAATCTCGATATTGGTAAGGAAAAAAAAATAGTATTTTTTCTATTTTACCTGGAAAATTCTTTGTGTTACTAAGCTTTCTGCCTTGGAAACATTTAATTGCACAGAAATATATAGTTCAAGATATTTAGAGGAGACACTTTCCAGGCAATTCTAAATACAATTTGATCTCTAAGTTTAGCTCTGGGTGTACTAATGAAAAACTTAATCCACCAAAAGATTTGGTGAGCATTTCCTTCCAATATCTCCCACAGGTCTATTCTATTAGTAAACCTTGATTCCTGACAGAAGCATCTGTTGGAAGATGAGATGAAAGCATTGGGGATTTGTTTGTTATTGCCGTCAACAGTCTGAAGATATACTCTAAGTAAACCAGGATATTCTCTTTTTTTAAGAGAACTTTGATGGAAAGACACAATGCTCTATTTCTGCTATCCCAGTTTGGAGTTCCCCTAGTTGGATTCCTGCCTATGACACTGAATTAGATTTCTTTTGCCAATATTTTTCATCTGAAACTAGAGATATTGGAGCAGTTCATTAACTTGGGATCTAAAAATATAAGAGGGTCTGAATGGAATCAGCCAGATGTTCCTTCCCTGCTCTGTGTGTTAAACTGGCTTATTTCTCCTTTGTTTCATGGAGATGCAGTTCTTTTCAGTGTCCACCCCAGCTCTTTCTTGGTTAATGAAAATACTCATTTCTTCCTCATGATTTCTGCAGAAATGTAAATACCAGCTCTCCATACAAGGAAGGAGAAAGACTTAAAACCGGCAAGGGCATGGACCTTGGCATGGCATGCCGGCTCCAGAAGGGTGAGGAGCTGAACTCCCAGGCATTTGGGTGCAGTTTGCAGGAGCTTTTTGTGGTGCCGCTGGGTTTTCTCTGTGGGGCTGGTGCAGAGCCAGTGTCATCAGCAGTAAAATGGGCAGCTTTCTGGGTCACATGCCTTGAAGGGGGTAGGAATTCCCATCCCAGAATGATCAACAGCACCACCTGTCATCTCCGCCACTGTAGGGTCACAAAGGCTTTTGAGTTCTGGGAGTCCCCTAAGAAAATATAAATCCTCAGTTTTCAATCAACACCTCGCAGTTAACACTTAGTGGAATCAGTTGTCAGTCAAGAGCAGACTGGACTTACAAAATAGGTCTTTTGGTCACTGACCCCACTCAGCTCAAATCTTTTCAAATATCCTGCTTATCTGTTGACCTTTTCTGCAAATCTGACCAAAAAAAAATACAGAAACAAAGAAAGGAAAGAAAGAAGAAAGAAAAGAAAGAAAGAAAGAAAGAAAGAAAGAAAGAAAGAAAGAAAGAAAGAAAGAAAGAAAGAAAGATAGAAAGAAAGAAAGGAAAGAGCCTGCAAAGACTAGGAATCTTAACCAACCATTAGAGGCACTAGAAATACTATACCCAGATATTTCTCCCTAAAAGAACACAGGACTTTTATTGGTGGTGACATAACAACTCTACTTAGTGAAATCTGATCGAGTCCCTTAATGGTGAAATGATACACTGGGTGGAGCCAGTTAGGCTGTTTCACTTTAAGCCGTCCTCTCCACCTTCCAGACTGTTCCTACGGGAGATGATTATTAGCCCGTTTTTTTCCCCCAATGTTTTGTCTAAAAATAACCAAAATTTAACTTTTCCTGAGAATTACATGGACTTTTGGAAGTACCTTTCCCACTGCTTTTAAGTGGGCTCTCCTCCCTTTAACACCCACCCATTTTTTTCATAACTCTTTTTTATTTTAAATCTTTTCATTTATAGCTTTCAATCCTCATTTTGAACCTAATAGGAAATCTCTGTTGGGCTTTAACACTGTCTGTATTTAACACCATGTGTTTCTTTCTAGGATTTAGAGGTTGTGCATGGAAAACTATATAGTGAATGGTTTTATAAGTTCTAAAGCTAACAGAAATTACTCTTGTATTTTCCTATATCAGGAAATAAAGATGGAGGAAGCTATGACCTACACAGGTATTCACACTTTTTTATTCTTCTCGGCAGCTTCTTCCCCAATAATTGCATGATCCAGTCATTTCCACTAATTTCTGTTTCTTACCGTGTTGCGCAGAGCACAGCTGTGGGTGCATGCTTGTTCTAACAGCATTCTCCACCACGTTTTGTCATTGATCACAGATCTATCATTTTGCTTTTAAATCAGCTTACTGTCCCATCAAGATGTCCCAGAGCATTTACTCACTCCCATGCTTGTTTGCTTGTTGGATGATGCTTTTAAGCATGGAATCATGTGAAGGAAAAAAAAAAAAAAAAAAAAACAGAATGGCCTTTGGGAGCCCCGAGAGAGGGGAGGGGAAGTTTATTTTCTCTGTGGTACTTACACATTGATTTGGTGGGGGAGCTTCACGAAAATGGGTTAGAGATTTTTATTAAATATAGCATCAAAGGCACAAAAGGACTAATGAGAATTTTAAGAGCATTCTAAGGCCAAAGTTGGAGGAAACAAGGAATTTCCTTGTTGATGTTCATTCATTAACTTTGGTGGTGAAAAGCAGCAGCCACAAGATTCCGAAAGCTCTGCAGAGAGGTGGTGAATAAAGAGAAGGTGCTGGGAGTTGGGGACAGAGTACCGGGAGTCAAGACACTAGTAAAGGGACACACACAGTGGCTCACGCCTGTAATCCTAGCACTATGGGAGGCCAAGTGGGAGGATTGCTTGAGTCCAGGAGTTTGAGATTAGCTTGGGCAACAAAGTGAGACAAAATAATTTTTTTGACTAGGCAGGTGTAGTGATGCACACCTGTAGTCCCAGCTACTCAGCTACTCAAGAAGCTGAGGCAGGAGGATCGCTTGAGCCCAGGAGGTTGAGGGTGCAGTGAGCTATGATAGTGACACTGACCTCCAGCCTGAGGAACAGAGAGAGACCCTGTCTCTAAAAATAAATAAATAAAGACACTCAATAGTCTCAACATAGCACGGAGACAACACACAAACATTCCATAAACAACCCTCAGCCCTGTCATTTTTATCCCCCTCCAACCCTCATCCATCCCTCACTGTGCTCCTGAGGGGGGACACACACTCCTGGTGGCCATGTCACTTGGTCACCTGGCAGTATTCACCATTGCTAATTTTCTACTCTGAGCACAGACCTCAGGCAGGACTTCCATCTGAAGCAGCTGGGCACTGTCCTTACCGCCTCTGCTGAGGCAAAACTGAGGCACGGACGTTACCAGTACCCTAGTTAATGGATCCACTTGGGAGAAAAACATCCATCAAAGAAGTGTGAACTTCAATGGTGCCATCTATATTAATATCTTCTTTATCTATATTAATCTTCTTCATTTGTATTTATATCTTTAAAATTAATATACCAAAGAATATTTCTGTTCCTGTCACCCTATTCGGCCCCTCTAACCTCCAGAGCTATGGTCTCAGAGGCTTCCCTTTAGAGAACAGGTCATTCGTCCAACAAGAAGCCAAATGACAACAGGAAAGGCGATGGGGCAGATGAAAACAAAGGAAGCTGGACTTTTGGGGATATGTTATAGCCATTTATGTATGTCTTCTTTTTTCTATTTTCTCTTGTTCTTCATCTTAACTGTCCTCAGTCTGCCCCCACACCAACCCTGTGTCACTCCCAGCACACATAAGACAGAGCAGAAGACCCCACCCTTGAGCTGGTCTCCCTGGGGCATGGGCTGATGAGGTAATATCCCGCACACTAGGGCGATCTTGCCTGCCTCCCACTGGTCACATTAAGACATTTCCAAAATGTAATATTATCAATGGACTTATCTCTAAATATTGACTTTACAGTTATTTTATGAGGCACTCAATTTATAGCTAAGGGATTTTCAGTCTAGTGTCGTGAAAGAGATAAAAGGGTGTTCACAGATTATTTAAGACATAAGACTGGTCAGGGATGAGTCAGAGAGTCATTCTCCATGAAGTCACCCCTGGCCAACTTTGAAAGGAAGAATGTTTAACTGCTCTTTGGGTGTAAATGACAAGCATCTGGGACCCTCCCCTTCCCTGATCCCTGCCACCACCACTCAATGGTCCAGATAATCAATTGTTTCTGAGGTCATTTTCCCATAATCTTAGCAACTTTAGTTGTTGAAAGCATATGTGCAGGGGCAACATGGTGTTACCTGTTGCTTTTTTCCCCTTGTAAGCTCCTTACCAGAGAACAGATCTAAGGATACTTTATAACTCAAAATAACTGGCATTTTCAGACTTTGCCATTTCATAGTCCACAAGGCAAGCCATCTTTCAGTGGATATCCAAGTGGCAGGCAGGAAATCTTGACATGGAAAATATCTGCCTAGTCACACCTGGGAATTCACTAAACACCCAAATGCAGTGTTTGATGTGGCCTTACCTGCTCCTTATATCTTATTGGATCGAATGAGAACAGATGCAAAACAAGTATGTACAGAAATGCCAGGAAAAGTACTGTCTTCCAACGGGGTCCAACAGCTCAAAGCCCTCCATTGATGGAGCCACTTAGGAGGCTTCAGTGCCTTAATTATTTCAGATTTTGATAGTTTTAGAAAACTAATTTAAAAAAAAAAAAAAGATTTTTATCGTGAAATTTGATTACAAAAGACTGAGAGAAATGATAAGAACCAGATCTGAAGAATTTGAAATTTGAAAATTCAACAGAGCATTTTTAAAAATGTATCCTGTACAAGATGAACTAAATAAATGTTTATAAACTGCCTTCTTTTTGGTGGATTTTCAAAAATTAATCTTCAGACTTATTTAGAGGATTTGTATAAAGCAAGTTTTATTTCTTTCTGTTGCTGTTCAATTTCTTTCTTTTCTTTTCTTTTCTTTTCTTTTCTATCTTTTCTCTTCTCTTCCTTTTGCTGTTCCCTGTGCATGAGGCAGGAGGGGCAGCTGAAATGCTTTGCATACTCACCCTGGTCATTTTCCAGTTAGGACAAGCTCAGAGGGAGAGCACAGCTTAGAAGGTGGCACTCATGACTCAGGAAATAATTTGTGGCTGATTTGAAAGCAACATCTTCTAAGTGTGTTGCAAAATATAGAAAATCAGCAGGTTGATGGGGTGTTTATTTTTCCCACTGCATATGAAAGCTGATGCTACTGCCCTTTGAGGGCCAAGAGGAGCTCCTGGCAGCCATGGCCATGTGTCCCGTGGCTTGGTAGGGCAGACGGTCAGTTCTTGGCGGCCTTCCTCTGGCAGGGCTGCTTCCTGATCCTTTGCTTCAAGCCTCTGAGCTGTTAGACCACACTGAGCTCCACCCTCAGCAGCCACGCTCTAACCACATTGCTTTTGCTTATTTTGATTCATCTCCCCCATAGTGACAGTGTGTGCCAAAGGTGGCCATGGGTGACACAGCTGTGTGTTAGTGCCATACAACACTGTGGTCATGGGGGTGGCCGCTGGAGCCCCTGACTAGTTTGAGTTCAAATCCCAGCCTCCCTGGTTGGCATGCTTAGAACAGACCTTGGCAGAGGCCAAGCCCCAATAAGTGGTGGAGTCATTGGTAAAGATAATACCAAATGCAGGACATGTATATGAATGAAAGAGTATGGAAAAGGGAATTTCAGTGATATGAATTCCAAAGCGTGTTAGTATATTTTATAAGAAAGACAAAAAGGTATTCATCAGCACCACTAATCTCCATCATCAGTCCTCTCAGGGACTCCATCTTATTTTAAAGCTGTCTTACTAGCACTTTTGGACTTTTCTGTTTCAGATGCTCAAACAAGAGATGGGGCAGGGACAGGGTTTTGGGTTAAATGGACTGGAGGTGAGATTGGCCCCCTAAGGTGTTGAGGAGACTTGGGGTGAAGATCGTTACGGTATAGGTCAGAGCCAGGGCCACTGTGTGCACAGAGGTGTGTCACAGAGCAGCCAGTAGGCACCAAAATGCAACCAAAGCTCTGCCATGAGAGCTGGGTAGTGGCAGGGGTGACAACAGTGGCTACCCTGGTAAGGTTAAGGTCAGACTTGGTTTAGTCTAAGTTGTCAGAGTATGTTCATCATTTTTCTTACCTTTCCAATAGTGACCCTATTCCAAAGGCCTTGTTTCTTGTGCCATAGAAGAAACTAAACTATAGCACGTGCAGAACTCCTTAAGATCCTCCCCAGACTGCAGAATGAAATGTATCTTTAATCAGTTTCAATATATAGGGGGAAAATGTGTCCTCATTCATCCATGCAACGAATGAAGACAGAAAGAATCTAAACGACCACCTCTGTGCCAAACGCCGCCTTCACCCGGAGTGCAATCTGGTGTTAGAATGCACGATGCAAAGTGCTTTGACCAGAAATATATGGCGCCATAAGAGCCAGGGGAGGGCTCCAACCCAACCCTGAGGAATCAGAGGAAGCTTTCCAAGGAGTTGGCATTTATGCCACATCCTGAAGGCAACAGTGCGGTGATCCAGACACAGGATGGAAAAGGAAGTCAGTCCAACCAGAAGGCAAGACTCGTGTGGGGACTTATGATCAGTTCCGTGACGGTGCAAGGGAAGGAGAAGAGAAGAATTAGCTGAAAAGGCAACCAGGGCCTATTTTATGGAGCGTGTTATATGCAGAATGATTATATAATTTATCCTCCAAACAGGGATGTTTTGACCATGGGGGAGGAGTATTAAAAATAGTTAATTAGGCCGAGCGTGGTGGCTCACACCTGTAATCCCCACACTTTGGGAGGCCGAGGTGGGCGGATCACGAGGTCAGGAGATCGAGACCATCCTGGCTAACACGGTGAAACCCCGTCTCTACTTTTAAAAATGTAAAAAAATCAGCCGGACGTGGCGGCGGGCGCCTGTAGTCCCAGCTGCTCGGAAGGCTGAGGCAGGAGAATGGCGTAAACCCGGGAGGCGGAGCTTGCAGTGAGCTGAGATCGCGCCACTGCACTCCAGCCTGGGCGACAGAGCGAGACTCTGTCTCAAAAAAAAAAAAAAGTTAATGATTTATATTCATTCTATATAAATATTGTTATGTATTTGTTCACCAATGAACTAGTCAATAGATCTATAAAACAGCTGTATTTAAAACTATTTTTTAAGCTAAAATATCAAAAATTCTGGACAAATGCCAAACTGAACAGGATACCAGTACAGCAGATACAAACTGGGACCATCCCAGGCAAACCAAAAATGTGGTCACCCTAGTTACATGCTACATCAAAGGATGTACTCTCTGTCCTAAAAGCAATTGGCAGACATTCAAGAGCATTAAACTGGGAGAAATAATATGTGAGGATTTGAGCTGATCAGATTAGGTGACATAAATAGTTATGAGAATAGTTTTGTGAGTCACATTGGTTTGTGGGTCAGTTGTGGCTCCATCACGTCCCAATTTGAGGACCATTTGCTAACAGTATTACAACACTTACTATGGTCCAGCACTCTTCTGAGTGCTTTCATATATTAATGTATTTAACCCTCTCAGTAACTTTGTGAGGTCAGTACTATTATTATCCTCATTTTTTTTTTTTTTAAGACATAGTCTCACACTGTCACACTGTCGCCCAGGCTGGAGTGCAGTGGTGCCATCTTGGCTCACTGCAACCTCCACCTCCCAGGTTCAAGCAATTCTCCTTGCCTCAGCCTCCCAAGTAGCTGGGATTACAGGCGCCTGCCACCACACCCAGCTTATTATCCCCATTTTACAGATGAGGAAATTAAGCCACAGAGTGACTAAATAGCTTTCCCAAGATTACACAGCTGATAAATGGTGAAATTCAAACCCAGAGAGTCTGGTTCTAGCTGCGCTGTTAATCTCTACACTATACTCGTTCTCTTGGACAATTTATTTAACTTCTTTTATTATGGCTGAATTTTCTCATCTTTAATAAGGTGATAATAGATATACATAATAATACACAAGGATTTCATGAGATATTACCTGAAAAGTAAGCCCTGAATTCATGTTATTGTATGACCGATGTTTGATAATAAATTTGAATAGTGAGCGATAAATTGTATCAAAGAGCCCTGGAATTTTTTTTTTTTTTTTTTTTTTTAGGTGGAGTCTTGCTCTGTCACCTAGGCTGGAGTGCTGGAGTGCTGGAGTGCAGTGACACAATCTTGGCTCACTGCAACCTCCACCTCCCGGGTTCAAGCAATTCCCCTTCCTCAGCCTCCCTAGTAGCTGGCACTACAGGTTCAGACCATGATGCCCGGCTAATTTTTGTATTTTTAGTAGAGATGGGGTTTCACCATGTTGGCCAGGCTGATTTCGGACTCCTGCTCAAGTGATCCTCCCAGCTCAGCCTCCCAAAGTGCTGGGATTACAGGTATGAGCCACTGCGCCTGACTGAGCCCTGGAATTTTGAAGGACATTTATCTTCACATTAATGGATGATAAAATTGCAGTTTTTAATGTCAATTCCATATTAATAAAGAAGAAAAGTTATATGCATTTACCGATAAGTGGATATAATCAGCCATTGACCACACACAGGTAGTCATCTATAAATGACATATATATTTATTTCTATTTTTAGACTATCTTTATGGTTGAACATTAATTGGCTTTCATTTGTAAAATAAATAGCTATTCCTGCAATTCATCTGTAAAATTAAGTAGGTTAGAAATTTATGGTCTTCTGGTTGCTCTGCCTGTGGAGTAACCATTCTTTATTCCTTTACTTTCTTAATAAACTTACTTTCACCTCACAAAAAAAAAGGCTAGGCACGGTGGCTCACACCTGTAATCGCAGCACTTTGGGAGGCCGAGGTGGGCAGATCACCTGAGATCAGGAGTTCGAGACCAGCCTGACCAACATGGAGAAACCCCGTCTCTACTAAAAATACAAAATCACCCGGGCATGGTGGTGCATGCCTGTAATCCCAGCTACTCGGGACGCTGAGGCAGGATAATGGCTTGAACCCGGGAGGCGGAAGTTGCAGTGAGCCGAGATTGCACCATTGCACTCCAGCCTGGGCAACAAGAGTGATACTCCATCTCAAAAGAGAAAGAAATTTATGGTCTTTTTTACTAAGGCCAATTCTGATTTTGGTGACCTGCCAGTATCCAAAAGCAAATTGTAAATTGGCTTTTTGATACTGGCAGGACACCAAAATCAGAACATCTGAAATTTCAAAGCCTCAATCAAATTCCATTTCAAGCTAAAACATACTATGTTTCAAGTAGCACGAAAATCACGCAAGTTGAATACCAATTTGGTCCAAATATTGGAAACCCTGTGCCTTCAGAAGCAAACAAACAAAGAAAAAAAAACCAAAGAGCTCAGCAAAACATGAAAGGGCTTAGGAGAAAGGAGCAGATATATTAATGCAGATACTCTGTTCGGGCTCTTTCCATTGTGAAATTTAAATTAGCACCATTAGAAATGAGACTTGAAAGAGAACAGCTATATTAATTAAAATATCCTGCCAGATAGCAACAAGAAACAAACTATATATAAGGCTTTGTGATTTTCTGATGGACCCATTTCTTGCTTCTTGAAACTGTAGACACCTGGCCCGGTGAAATTCAATTTGCTACTGAGCACAGATACCCAGAATCAAGTATAGATGATGCCATAATGGAGGGGTTCACACAACCCAGGGGAATGGCCAGAGAGGCTCTGTGGAGGGGATGATGCTTAATCTTGAAGGCTGAGATCTGGCTGGGCTAATGAGCCAGGGAAGTACATTCTAGAAATAAATACAAACAGGAGAAAGCCTGGTACTTTCAGGACTTTGCACTTGTTTCTGTGGCTGGTACAGAGGTGATGTGTCAAAGGGGAAGAGAAGAGACCACAGAAGCTGCAGAAGTCAGCCTGTGTCTGCAGAAACAATCCCTTCTGCTTCTTATGGCATCATCAGCACCTGTTAATTGTAACACTGCTCCAGGTAGAGTTAAAATTCCAAGCATGCATCATCTCTTAAGTTACCCATCTGTGGAATATAGCATGATGTAATTATGTGGTTAAGTTTTTAAAAGTAAGTAAGTGTCATCTAGAAAGGAATGTGACTTGGCTTATGACCTGGGTATGTTCTTGAATTTCTCTTAGTGGATTCACAGCTTTTCTGTTTCCGGGATTGGGGAATAATTACCTGTAACGTGAAATCATCTACATTTATTCTGAAAATTCACCTGTCAGAACAATCCTATCTATACCTTTTCTCTCTGAACAAAGAGCTTCCAAATGACCCAAGAAAAAGGTTTCCTTTTTTGAGCTGAAGACAGGCAGAAACCAGGAGACACATGGAAAATTTAAGTTCTAATATCAAATAAGTGTAACTTTCTATTTTGATAAAACTTTACATTTACAGAAAGGTTGCAAGAATAATTTCAAGAACTGTTACCCCATTTGCTTTATTGTTTTTTCTTGTTCTTTCACTCACTTTCTCCACGTATACACACACCTTTTATTCTGAATCATTTGCAAGTAATTTGCAAACACCATTCCCCTTTATATATAAATGGTTTAGGAGGTATTTCCTAAGAACAAAAGCATTCTCTTATATAACAGTCATGCATTTGTCAAAATCAAGTAATTTAACATTGTTACAATGCAATTGTCGAATCCACATTTCATGTTCAAATGTTAACAATTGTCCCAATAATGTCATATTCATCCTTTTTTGCTTTTCTGGCCTGGGATCCAATCCAGAATCACACATTGCAGGAAACTCACCTCTTTCGAGCATCCTTTTATCTGGAACAGTTCCTCAACTTCTCATTATCAGTCATGATATTTTAAAGAGTACATGCCAGTTATTTTGTAAAATGTCCCTCTATTGGGGTTTGTCTGACGTTTCATCAGGATTGAACTGAAGCTGTGGATTTTTGTTAAGAATACCACATATTGTGCTCTTGGGATATCTTATCAGGAGCTGCATGACATCTTGGTGGTATTACCTTTGATTACTTGGCAAAGGCGGAGTTTGCTAGGTGAAGCCACTATAATTTTTTTCTTTTTTAATTAATAGGTAATTCATCTACTAGCTTTTAAGGCATTCATGATTCCATGATTCATTTCTGCCTGAATCATTTGTTGTTACCATGATAGCTGCAAATGATGATTTCTCCCACTCTGTAATTCCTCTTGCTTTGTTGGTTTTTTTGGTGGTTGTTTTGTTTTTGTTTTTTGTTTTTGGTTTTTTTTTTCTTTTTTTGTGAGACAGGGTCTTGCTCTGTCACCCAGGCTGGAGCACTTGGCTCATTGCAGCCTTGGCCTCCCAGGCTCAAGGGATCCTGCCACCTCAGCCTCCCAAGTAACTGGGATTACAGGCACATGCCACCACACTCAGCTAATTTAAAAACAAAAAAAAATTTGCAGAGACAAGGTCTCACTCTATTGCCCAGGCTAGTCTCAAACTCCTGGGCTCAAGCGATTCTCCCAGCTCTCAATCTCCCAAAGTGCTGGATTACAGACATGAGCCACCATACCTGGCTCCTCCTGCATTTCTTAGGTAGCATTGTACTGTAAAGAAGAGATTTCCCTGCCAGATGCGGAGGCTCACACCTGTAATCTCAGCACTTTGGAAGGCTGAGGTGGGAGGAATACGTGCTTAAGCTCAGAAGTTTAAGACCGGCCTGAGCGGCATAGCAAAACCTCATCTCTACTAAAAATACAACATTTAAAAAATTAGCTGGGCATAGTCCCAGCACCTGTAGTCCCAGTTACTCAGAGGCAGAGGTTGCAGTGAGCTGAGATAGCACCACTACATTCCAACCTGGGTGACAGAGTCAGACCCTGTTTCAAAAATATAAAAGAAGAGATTTTCCTCCTCTCCTGTGTATTTATTTCTATCAGTATGAACTCAGATTCTCAGTTTATTCCATGGATATTCTCTTGCTATCACTATTTATTTTGATGATTAAAGTGTCTTAGATTTGGCCACTGGTGTCGCTGCACCTGAGTTCCGTGTACTTTTGAAGCATCCTCATCATTTTTTGACCACCTCATTGCTTTCTGGCCTAAAGGCCTGTTCCAGGTTCATCTTGCATTTTTGCCACTCCATATCTGGAAGCAGCCATTTCTCCAAAGGGCCCCGGTTCCTTTTAAAGGGGAATGGCATTTGAACACCAAAATCTGGGTCTGAGGTGTATAAAATTGCTGCTGAGGTGTCTTGGCATATAGATCCTTTTGCTGGATAGAGCTAAGACACACACATGCATCTATCAACATCTATTCCTTTTTATTTTTATTTTATTTTTATTTTTATTTTTTGAGATAGAGTTTTGCTCTGTCTCCCAAGCTGGAGTGCAGAGGCACGATCTTGGCTCACTGCAACCTCCATCTCCTGGGTTCAAACAATTCTCCTTCCTCCCCTCCTGAGTAGCTGGGATTATAGGCACCTGCCACCATGCCCAGCTAATTTTTGTATTTTTAGTAGAGACAGGGTTTCACCATGTTGGCCAGGCTGGTCTTGAACTCCTGACCTCAGGTGATCCGCCCACCTCGGCCTTCCAGAGTGCTAGGATTATAGGCATGAGCCACTGTGCCCAGCCTTGACATCTATTTTTGTACCTACAGATATGTAGAGATACGTCTAACTGAGTGAACTAATACTTCCAATATAATGTTACCCTGCTCCTGATTTCAATTAAAATGCTTTTAGGGTTTCTCTATTAAATAAGAGGCAAGCTTTAGGACTGAGTTATATATAGTTTTATTGTGCTAAGGAAATAGCCATCAGTCCTTTTTTTTAGTGCTTTTATCTTTAATGAATGTTGAATTTGTCAAAAAGCATTTTTTAGCATCTATGAAGATGATCAGATAATTATTCTCTTTAGATCTGTTAAATTATTATTGTATATTATATTAATAGATTTAGTAAGAATGAATCCTTTCATTCCTGAAATAAATTCCACTGGGTCATTGTGTGTTGCTTTCATAATATTGAATTCTGTTCACTAATATGTTAAGATTTTTGTATCATATCTTTAAAAGATACCAATCTGTGATTTCATTTTTGTTTTTACTGGCATTATCTCTTAGATATTATATTAGTTTCCTATTGCTGCTGTAATAAATTACCACTGTTCCTTTAAAACGACACAAATTTGTTCTCTCGTGTTTCTAGAGGTCAGAAATTCGAAATGAATCTTACTAGACTGAAATCTTCTGGAGGTTCAAGGCAAGAATATCCTTGCTTTTTTCAGTTTCTGGAGGCTGCCTGCATTCCTCATTCATGGTCTCTTCCACGATCTTCAAATGCAAAAACGTAGCCAATCTTCAAATCAGTCTCTCCCCCAACCCACACCTTCATCTGTTTTCTGGGGTCACATCTCCTTCTCTAACCCTCCTTCCTACCACCTCCCTTTCCCTTTATAAGGACTCTTGAGATCCCACTGGCCCCACCTGGATACTCCAGGATACTCCCACGCCCCAATCTCAGGATCCATGACTTAGTCACATTCGCAGAGTCCCTTTTGCCAGGTAAAGGAACTTGTCCGTAGTTTCCAGGCATTTGGATGTGGACGTCTTTGCTGGGTGGAGTCCACTATTCTGCCTATCGCAGCTATCAGTGTTATCCTTTCTTCATAAAAAGAGTTTGGAAGTCTTCTTGAGTTGTCTGCTCTGGAACAGTTTATCAGGATTCTCTTTTCATTGAAGATTTGGTAAACTTCTCCTGTGAAAGTATGTAGACCTGATGCATCTTTGCAGAGTGGTTCTTTGGGCTTTCTTTTTCTTCTATGGAAACTGTTCTATTAAAGCCTTCTATCTATATTGGGTTGTTAAATCAAGTTTAGCCTAAAGCTGCCTCCTCACATATTTTAAGTTCAGCCTAAAGGTTTCTCTGTACATCGTGAACTATAACCTAAATAGAGTTGCATACAGACTGTAGCCTACTCTTGTGCCCATCACTGAGTTTTGGCCCATCAAAGGTGGCCAACTGTTCAAACTCTGTTCAAATAAGGCAAACGCTGAGATGTAACCAATCTGGTTGCTTCTGTACCTCATTTTTGTTTTCTGTCCGTCGCTTTTCTTTTTCTGTCCATAAATCTTCTTCCACCATGCAGCTGCGTTGGAGTCTCTGAGCCTACTCTGGCTTGGGAGGCGGCCAGATTTGCAAATCGTTCTTTGCTCAATTAAACTCTGTTAAACTTAATTCAGCTAAGGTTTTTCTTTGAACAGCATCAATTTGGGCAAACTATTTTCCTGTGCAACTATGTTTCATCCAGGTTTTCAAATTTGTTCTCATTCAGGTCTGCAAAGTAGTCTCTTGCTTTTGTTTCCCTCTGTCACCCAGGCTGGAGTATAGTAGCAATCGTGGCTCACTGCAGCCTCAGCCTCCAGGGTTCCAGCGATCCTCCCACCTCAGCCTTCTGAGTAGCTGGGACTACAGGCGTGCGCCACCACACTCAGCTAATTTTTAAATTTTTATTAGAGGTGAGTTCTTGCTATGGTGCCCAGGCTGCTGTTAAACTCCTGGGCTCCTGCAATCCTCCCATCTCAGCCTCCCAAAGTGCTGGGATTACAGGCATGAGCCACATCTCTTGTGTTTTTAATTCTGTATATTTCAACGATTTTTAAAATATTTACCAGTTTATAAGAAATGCAAATCAATAGCCAGATGAAGAGGAACATAAGCTAAGGTCCAGAAGGGTCCCAAACGTAGAAGCTTCTGTCCTAGAGTTTGAAGTGTGCTACCTTCACAGTACTACCTTCTGTGGTTGCATTCACCAACTGGAAATGTCTCTGAACCCTGTTATCATTTAAGGTTTTTAACGAGGTTCCATTACATAAGCATGATCGATTGCATCATTGGCCAGTGGTGGTTAACTCAATCTCCAGGTCGCTGTCCGCTCCCCAGAGGTCGGGAGGTGGGACTGAGAGTCCCAGCTCTCTAATCATGTGGAGGTCTTTCTGATGATCAGCCCAGCTCCCAACCTAGAGCTGTCTAGGGAACCGTAGCCATCTCCTCAGCACATAAAAGACACTCTTATCTCCCTGGAGATTGCAAGGGCTTTAGGATCTCTGTGAACTGGGGGTACATCAAATATATCTTTCTTATTATGCCCTAGTCCCCTGGCCATGAATCCCTTAGTGAGAAGACTATAAAAGCCAAAATATACTGGCACATTCCTAGAATTCCATTCAGCCATCAGAAAGTAGTCCAGTCCATCATTCTGTCATATGAAAATACCTCCGAGGGCAAGGCCACTCAGGTTTGCCAGCTTCTGTTGAATCTTGCCAGGAGTGGCTTAGCAATATATGACCTCACCCTTTTAGGAGTCTGGTGTAATGGAGCTAAGAGACAATGTCATCTCCTGTTCTGAGCCTTTTTTGAGCTGTTAATGTAATACTGGATTTCCCTCATGACTCATGACATAACCCAATTATTCACTCCTTCAGCCTCAGTTACTGTTCCTCCATCTCTCCATTTATGACCAAACTTTTCCACCTTTGGAAGAGACATTAGATTCATCCATTGTGCCGCTCTAGACTTCAGGCAGTAATACTAGTCTAGTATTATCATTAGACTACCAGTAATAGTCTAGCAAGTACCTCTTGCTCAGTCTGCTTCCATTCAAATAGAGTAAGTTCACATAGGTACAGAACTAATGAGCTGTTTTTAACCACCAGGCAATATACCTGCATTCACTGTTAACCCCAATTTTGCCAGTTGGGATGAAGGCATAACCTGCCCCATCAGGCCCTTAGGAATTCTGACATCATTTTAAAGTATAATTTGGGTTTTTTGCTTACGAAGCATCCCTGCTTCCAACACCAGCAGTTGCATCTCTGCATGAGGAATAAAAAAAGAAAGTTGAGGTGCTGTGCAGAAGACTTGCATCATCACACCAGCATCCTCTCCTGCCCCTCTCCTCTTATCCCCCTGCAAAGCAGAGAAATCTGTCCAGTGGGGGACCCTCCCTTAGCCCTCGCATGTTGGGTGTGAAGGCATGTAAGCCAGCTTTTAATGCTTTTGTCTCTCCCCATTTTAGACAGCAAATGTTTTAACTGCCCATTCCTTCCTATTCTTATACAATTGTTACTCTAAGGATAATGTGCACCATTATACGTCCATTTGATGTGAACTATCTTTGCTCACTTTTGGATATGGTGGGCTATAAAATGTGTCCTTTGATCTGAAGAAATATAACTTGGTGGTCCAAATTAGTACAATGTTTTCTGTTCCTATCCTGTAATAATATTTTAAGCATTTGCGTCTACCACTGGGTCTACAAAACCCAGCCTGGGGTAAATGTCTACTTCTGTTAGGACCCTGGTCTAGCCCCTCAGGGCTACTGGCATTGGTTGCTCCCATGTAATCCACTTACCAGCTATGTGCGGGGTGCCTACCCCAGGGGAATCTGGCCCATAGACATCTGCAGTCCCTGGCTCTCTTTTTGGCATTATATGTCTGAGAGTGCAAGAGGAATAGGTCTAGGCTTAGCCCGTCTCTACATGGCTGCAACACCACCCCCCATGCCCGCTCATTTTATGAGCCCCAGTGGCTACCACAAGGGAGCACACCAAAAGCTCCACTTGATGGTTCCAGTAATATTCCAATACATATTCTTATTTATTCTTGCTGTATTTGATCTGCCTCGGACTGATATCACCTATTGTGTTTCTATATATTTCTTGTTGCATCTTCTATAGTTTCTTCTTTATCAAGATAGTTGCTCTTTTCTTTTTCCTTCAGAACTTAGTAAGGTTTGCATTTTGGTAATTATCTTTGTACTTATACATTGTTAATGCCCTTAATCCGTGTTTTGTATTTTTTCTTTTATTTATTTATTTATTTATTTATTTATTTATTTATTTATTTATTGGTTGGTTGGTATTTTTAATAGAGATGGGTTTTCACCATGTTGGCGAGGCTGGTCTCGAACTCCTGACCTCACGTGATTCACCCGCCTCGGCCTCCCCAAAGTACTGGGATTAGAGGAATGAGGCACCGTGCCTGGACTGAATTCCTGTTATCTTATTTAACCTTTCATTATCTCATTATTCAGTTTTTAGTGGCCTTCTTTCACTCCCAACTATTACCTGAATCATACTCAATGAGTTTATTTTCTTTGGTCTGTGCTCCCTCTCACATTTTTAGTTGCATTATTTCTAGCGTGTCCTATAAAATGCATATATTATTTTTTCACTCTTCTTTTACCTTTATTTTTATAGATCTGATAAATCTATTAAATGTGCACCCTCTATATTTTTGCTTCAGTTTCCCTAGTGATTTCTTGGACGAACGAGTCACATCCTCTGGAAGATTGCTGAAGAAAAGCTGATGTGCACAGTACCCCCTGCGTTCTTATGTGTTTCAAACTGTTCCTCTATAGCCTTGATACTTGAAGGAGAGCTGGACTGGACATGAGATGCTAGGTTCATATTTTAATTTCTGATTTCAGATGCTTTTCCATCCTCAGATGCTTGATTTAGAACATTTAATTCACACAGCACTGGTGTGTTGTGGTTTTCTGCACTTTATTTCGCCAGAGGCATTTTCTCAAGATGGTTTTTTAAATTCCTGTTTTCCACTTTATTTTTGTTGTTGTTGTTGATTTTATTTTTTTAAGTTCTGGGATACATGTACAGGATGTTACATAGGTAAATGTGTACCATGGTGGTTTGCTGCACCTATCAACCCATCACCTAGGTATTAAGCCCAGCATGCATTAGCTATTTTCCCTGATGCTCTCTTTCTCCCGACAAGCCCACAACAGGCCCCAGTGTTATATAGTTCCCCTTCATGTGTCCATGTGTTCTCAATGGTCAGCTCCCACGTATAAGTGAGAACATGCAGTGTTTGGTTTTTTGTTCTTCTGTTAGTTTGCTGAAGATAATGGCTTCCAGCTTCATCCATGTCCCTGCAAGGAAATGATCACATTCCTTTTTATGGCTGCATAGTATTCCAACGTGTATATGTACCACATTTTCTTTATCCAGTCTATCATTGATGGGCATTTGTGTTGATTCCATGTCTTTGCTATTGTGAACAGTGCTGCAATGAACATATGTGTGCATATGTCTTTATAACAGAATGATTTATATTCCTTTGAGTGTACACCCAGTAATGGGATTGCTGGGTCAAATGGTATTTCTGGTTCCAAATATTTGAGGAATCACCACACTGTCTTCCACAGTGGTTGAACTAATTTACACTCCCACCAACAGCGTGAAAGCTTTCCTATTTCTCCACAACCTTGCCAGCATCTGTTGTTTCTTGACTTTTTAGTAATCACCATTCTGACTGGCATGAGATGGTATCTCATTGTTCTTTATTTTATAGTAATTTGATATAGATTTAGGTTGCTTTTATTTCATGGATTTATAGTATTTACAAGCCTCCTAGTTTAACAGAATTCTGTGACTGTAACTCTCTCTTTACCTTTTTATTTTATTATTATTTTATTATTATTTGGGAGTGAAAGTGAGAGAGGTTGTGTGTCTTCCAACTTTTCGTATCTCTTTTTTTCTTGCAGGACCTGAAATTTCCCACCTTTTGCTTCCTCCTTGTTTTACCACCCAGTTTCCAAAGGGCGTTTCTCCCTTCTCTCTTTCTTTGTATCCTTTTCTGCCTGAAGCAATGCCTTCCAGACTGCCACCTTGAATCGTGCACAGGCACAAGGCTGGGACTTAGGGGTCCCATTCTCATTGTCAGTGCTGTGACTCACCAGGAATCTTTACAATATTTTATGCAAAAGATTTGACATTCTTTCCACTAAGGCCTCCAATCAATCTTTGCCTCCATTGACACTTCCCTCTTCTCTCTTCCATACTGTTTTCCCAGGGCTTGTGGCCACAGCGTGACATTCAGCTCTGCTGGGATTTGGTGTTAACATTTTTTACTTACAGGTGATCTGAAGATTGTAGGATTCTCTATCTTCTAGCTACACCGAGGTTGTGGGTTTGGTGTAGTTTTGCTTATTCTTCTTACTGGTCTGTGTGGCTTTATGGGTGGTCATTGCACTCATCCAGGCCACCTCTTTCCAAATGGTACTTAGGCACAACTAGAGAACAAGTGTTGTTTTCTGCAGGGCTACAGTCATCCTGGAGATGCAGAAAGATCTGAGAGAGAGAAAGCTGGTGCCTTCTTTGCATATGAGAAAGCCATTCAGTTATCTGAGGCACACATTTATCTAGGACATAGAACTTTCAGGGCAAAAACAACAATCAAAGAAATAAATCCGGGCATTTGATTTGAAGAACTCTGCAATTGCATTCAGATTTGCATTTATACTGAGTGTCAGGGAATATAAAATAAAAATATCATACTAAGCATTGCCTATTACATTCAAATACTTTCAAATTTGTCATTCACCCAGCAACCTTATAAGTAGTGATGATTTTATCATACAATTATTTCTACACTTGACAGATGAGGGAGCAAGACTCAGAGGGACTCACTCACATGCTCTTCTTATTGCAAAGTTGATTTGAGTGGGGCCAGGAGTGAAGCCCAAATCCCCCGGCTGAAAGGACAGTGCCATTTTCAGCACCATGTTTAGTCATAGATGTTTTCACGAATGTGATCTTCCCCACCCCCACCCCCCCAATTTTCTGTTGTTTAATCACTTGTAACCTAAGGCCACTCTGTGATAACAAATGACTAGGGGAAAATGCTTTTGAGTGTCATATTTTTCATTGATTAACTCTGGAAAAACAATGTAAGTTGCTTGTCCAGATAAGTAGAAAATCTTTTCTCCACTAATGATTCACTTTCTTCTCTCTTTTCACAGAGGACAGTTATGGGATGGATGGGAAGGTTAATCAGCCTCGTCTCACTGCAGACATCAACTGGCAAGGCCTAGAAGAGCTACACAGTGTGAAAGAAAACATCTATGAGTACAGACAAAACTACAGACTTAGTCTGGTGGACTGGACTAATTACTTGAAGGATGTAGATAGAGTATTTGCACTGCTGAAGAGTCACTATGAGCAAAATAAAACAAATAAGACTCAAACTGCTCAAAGTGATGGGTTCCTGGGTGTCTCTGCCGAGCGCTCTGTGTCAGTGGAGATGGCCTCTGCTCACTCAGATGAAGACCCAAGGCATACGGTTGGGAAAACACCTCATTTGACCTTGCCAGCCGACCTTCGAACCCTGCATTTGAACCGACCAACATTAAGTCCAGAGAGTAAACCTGAATGGAACAACGACATTCCAGAAGTTAATCGTTTGAATTCTGAACACTGGAGAAAAACTGAAAAATGGATGGGACACGAAGGGACCAATCATCTGGAAACCGATTTCAGTGGCGATGGCATGACAGAGCTTGAGCTGAGGCCCAGCCCCAGGCTGCAGCCCATTCGCAGGCACCCGAAAGAACTTCCCCAGGATGGTGGTCCTGGAGACGACGTTTTTGAAGATCAGCTGTATCTTCCCGTGCATTCCGATGGAATTTCAGTTCATCAAATGTTCACCATGGCCACTGCAGAACGCCCAAGTAATTCCAGCACAATGGGGAAGATGTTGACCAAGGTGGAGAAGAATCACGAAAAGGAGAAGTCACAGCACCTAGAAGGCAGCGCCTCCTCTTCACTCTCCTCTGATTAGATGAGATTGTTATCTTACCCTAAACACAGTATTTCTTTTTAACTTTTTTTATTTGTAAACTAATAAAGGTAATCCTAGCCACCAACGTTCCAAGCTACCCTGAGTACCTTTGTGCAGCAGAAGCTGGTGAGCATGTGAGCGAGCCGTGTGCACACGGACACTCATCGTTACCATTTACTATCTGCCAAGAGTAGAAAGAAAGGCTGGGGATATTTTGGTTGGTTTGGTTTTGATTTCTTACTTGTTTGTTTGTTTTATACTGAAACAGTATTATCTTTTGAATATCGTAGGGACATAAGTATATACATGTTATCCAGTCAAGATGGCTAGAATGGTGCCTTTCTGAGTGTCTAAAACTTGACACCCCTGGTAAATCTTTCAACACACTTCCACTGCCTGCGTAATGAAGTTTTGATTCATTTTTAACCACTGGAATTTTTCAATGCCGTCATTTTCAGTTCGATGATTTTGCACTTTGAGATTAAAATGCCATGTCTATTTGATTAGTCTTATTTTTTATTTGTACAGGCTTCTCAGTCTCACTGTTGGCTGTCATTGTGACAAAGTCAAATAAACCCCCAAGGATGACACACAGTATGGATCACATATTGTTTGACATTAAACTTTTGCCAGAAAATGTTGCATGTGTTTCACCTTGACTTGCTAAAATCGATTAGCAGAAAGGCATGGCTAATAATGTTGGTGGTGAAAATAAATAAATAAGTAAACAAAATGAAGATTGCCTGCTCTCTCTGTGCCTAGCCTCAAAGCGTTCATCATACATCATACCTTTAAGATTGCTATATTTTGGGTTATTTTCTTGACAGGAGAAAAAGATCTAAAGACCTTTTATTTTCATCTTTATTTGGTTTTCTTGGCATGGCTAAGAAGCTTAAATGTTGACAAAATATGGTTAGTTTTGAATTTACACCAGGAACTTCTCAATAAAATAAAATCATGAATGTGCTACAATTTCAACATACCACAAGGGAAGTTAATTTCTTAACCTTGTGTTCTATGATTATTTGTAAGGCCTTCACCAAGTTCTGATATCGTTTAAAGACATAGTTCAAAATTGCTTTCGAAAATCTGTATTCTTGAAAATATTCTTGTTGTGTATTAGATTTTTAAATACCAGCTAAAGGATTACCTCACTGAGTCATCAGTACCCTCCTATTCCTATTCACCTTCCCAAGAAGATGTGTTTTTGCTTACCCTAAGAGAGGTTTTCTTCTTATTTTTAGATAATTCAAGTGCTTAGATAAATTTTGTTTTCTTTAAGTGTTTATGGTAAACTCTTTGAAAAAAAATTTAATATGTTATAGTTGAATCTTTTTGGTAACTTTAAATCTTTATCATAGACTCTGTACATATGTTCAAATTAGCTGCTTACCTGATGTGTGTATCATCGGTGGGATGACAGAACATATTTATGATCATGAATAATGTGATTTGTAAAAAGATTTCAAGTTATTAGGAAGCATACTGTGTTTTTTAATCATGTATAATATTCCGTGATACTTTTATAGAACAATTCTGGCTTCAGGAAAGTCTAGAAGCAGTATTTCTTCAAATAAAAGGTGTTTAAACTTTTTCTGTTTCAGAGAAATGAACTTAACCAAGTTTTTGTGGTACACCCATTCCTTGCAAGTAAAATTGAGTCCTGATCTCTATTTATATGATTGAATATTAGCCAAACTTATAAAACTGAGCTGAAGTCAGTGTATTACAGAACATTCTCAGATTAATGACTTCACCATGAATTTACTTCATTGCTGTCTTGGGGGAGGCAGCAGAGGCAGCACTGAGGTAGCTTTCCCGGCAGGCCACCTAGATGGTCACAAAGGCCCAGCACTTGGTTTAATGCTCTGATGTCATCACCTTGAAATTCTTAATAATTTTTTAACAAGAGGCCCTACATTTTCATTTTCCACAGGGGCCCTGCAAATTAGGTCCAGGCAGAACCAAAAATGATTCTGGGCAGTAAAATGGAATTTTTCAAAACCAAGGGAACAGACTCACCGAAGGCCGTGTGGGTTCTTCAGGAACCATGAACTTGGGTGGATACTTAAACACCTTTCAAGATCTCAAGTTTTCTGATACACAAATTCCATATGCTTCCTTCTATCTGTTCCAAATCTCCTGAAGAAATTTAGCCTTCAGGTTGAGGGGCTAAAAATCTGTGAAATGTCCAGAGATCAGAAGGTTACAAAACAAGAAGAAAAAAAAAGAAAGCACAGGGTCGGGGACCTACCAATCCAGCCCTTGGATAATAAAGGAAACCAAGTTTTCATCAAGAGAACAGAGCCTAAGATAATAGCATTGTGGTCCAAAGGTGCATCTTGGTGCCTTGCTCCTTGTTCCCTTCTGTAAAATGTACCTGAGTCAAATATTACCATCCTGGAGAAAAATTCATTTTCCATTCAATAGCTGCGTATGGAGTACCTACTACGTGGCAAGGACATGAGAGAGACTGCGTGTCTCCCAGAGCTGTTTATCGGATCTTGAAAGGCCCTTAGAGATTGGCTGCCCACCTAGCCTCATTTGATCTGCAAGGAAGCTGAGGCTCAGAAGAGCCAAGTGACTTCCCTAGACGTAAAAGAGGAAGAGATCTCTCAGAGGCCAGGCCTCTCCATTTTCTCCATTTAAACTCATATGCATATATACCAGTGTGTGTGAGGCACACAAGCATGCACCCGCCCCCCACCCCACACACACACACACACACACACACACTTACCAGAACAGGGAAGAGAGGGCATCGTGGGGCCCCATCTGCAAGGACTAGTGGAAAGAACTGTGAACATGAAACTCAGCAAGACCCAAGTTAACTTCAAATGCTACTTTTTACTATTTCTGTTAGCTTGGAAAAGTCACACAAACCTCTCTAAAACAGCTTTCTTGACTGCAAAATAAGACATTTGGGTCAAGGATGGCAAATACATAGCATGTGTGACTTCTTTTCCCAAAATATCCCCAGGAAGACATTGCTAATCCAATGGGATGCTCATCCACTAAGCTAGAGCATTTGTGGCCTTACAGGCCTTCTCAACACAGCCAACTACTTCTCCAGCCAGCTCTGCTGTTGTATAAGTATTGGCGTGCGAGACGAAAACCAATGGTCCCTACCCAAATGAGATTATTTCTGAGACCCTCCCTGCCTTTAAAAAATAACCAAACAAACCTGTGATCGGCAGCATGTGCAGTTCTTTGCTTCAGAGACAAGGAAGGAATACTTTATATTCCATCCGTTTGCCAAATATATCTCAATATGTTGGCTTTTTTTTTTAAGTATTTTAAATACTTATTTTTCAGAGCTCTTTTAAAACCCTCCATTCCCCAAATTAGTCCAATTCTGCCTGATATTTCTGAAATGTATTTAACAGAAAACCAAGATCTTCAGTTGATAATTAAAGTAAGTACTCATTAGGGCAATTAATACCTGACTATGCCCTACCAGCTGGGGCTTTTACGCCCCCAGGGTTCATAGAAGCTGCGATAGTCCCCAAGCCCCTTTCCCACCTCCTGCCTCTCCCAGCTCCCGGCACATTCCCACACTCACTGCCTGGGGACTCTTCCACCGCCTTGGCTCAGATCTCAGCCTCCTCTCAGAAGCCTTCAGTGCTTCCCAATGCCCGCCGTGTTCTGGACTCTAAGCCACAAGAAGCCCCAGCCTCCCACCCAGCTCCTGCTCCCACTCCCGCTCCTGCTGCGGCTCTCGCCCCGCCTCACCTATCTCTCAGCTGCTCCTGGGTTAGCGCCGCCTTCCCAGGCCAGAGCTTTCACTTCTCATCTCCCCTCCTGTTTATAATATCTACCCCTAGCCCCACCTCAACCTGGAGAAATCTTGTCCATCCTTTAATTCCCATATCAGTTCGAAATTTAGCTTTTCCTTTTGTGTACACTTTCCTGGACTCGCCGACCCCTGGAACTACTATCTCCCCTACTTGACACTCTCCCCCCAGTAAGAAAATGCTGATGTTGTACCAAGTGTGCGGCCAATGGAAGAACAATCACTGGCCACACTTATCACCTCCCCCTTCCCCACTGCTGACCAAGAAACTGACCCTCATGTGACCATCGTTGGTTGTGGTCTAGTTAACTCACCTTTCCCTCAGTGGTGCTGTTGACACTGAGCACGTTGCCAGCACAGTACCTTGGGTCTTGTAGTGACCCCACTGCTGTGTGAAGTAAGTAGAGAGAATGACTTTTAAAAATCAAATTTTCTCTGTTGAGACTACAGAATCCCTGACCCCTCATGTTGGGGGAAGCACTACAGAAAGGGGACAAAGGAATCCGCACTACCTCACTCTTCAGCTGGCGAAGGTATTGCTTTCTTTCTAAATGTCCTCACATCAGTGGGCCTTCTTCCGAGACTCAGGTCCTGAATCTGCATCCACCACCGACCTCCCCATTCCTTCCCCGACGTTTCCCCACTTTCCAGCCCCAACAGGGCGGATGACTCAGAACTGGAGAGGAACCAACCCAACTTCTAGTAAGTTTCAGCAGGAGAGGGGTCATGGACCGACCCTGTCCCCCTCATCTGTTTCCCCATCACTAAGAGTATCACCCCGTCAAGCCCAGGAACCAGAAGACACGAGATTAGCGTGTGTTTTCCAAAATGACCACTAGGTGGCAGTCTAGTTCAACTAAAGACATCTTTGCTTTGGCTCCAGGACCTACCCCTGCAAAGCGCCTACTTTGATTTCTAAAGCAGCAGCGCTACCATGTTGACAAGAACACAGCTAGAACAACTCGATCCACGATGGCAGGCTTACCCTTTCTTCAGTGCTTAGGATCTTAGCCATTCCAGCAGGCGAAAGAACAGTTTTTGCTTACTTCTGATTTATGTTTGTATTTTAAATTGGAACTGCCTCAAACTTTGACGTTTCAATTCGAAAGTGAGCACTGAATATCGATCTCCCTGCTTTCCAAAGTCTTTGTGCAATTAAAAATGTTTTTTAGCTCCCATACACTAAAGCAACAGAGGCCATCTCTGCCTAGCTGGCAATTTTGCAAAGAAGAGTGGAACTGTATGCTTTTTAACAGCTCTTAAAATACCAAGATTGTGTACCAAGTCTGGTGCTAAAGCAAGGAAGACAAGTGACCATGTTCAAAACCTTTCCCTCTCCTCATTTCTTAAAAAGAAACGTTTTCTAATGTGCCTGTTTAAAAAGCCCAATACCGAACACAGATCTACCTATATGCTGAAAGTGTGGGAAATTTAAGAAATTTAGCAGAAATCCTTTTGCCTAACTTACGCACACATAATTGAGCAGAAGATGGTAGATTCAGGCAGGAGTTACTACTTGCTCTTTGCCTAAAAGGCCGCCTTGGTGAATGCAGAAAGCCATGGGGGGAAGTCAGCACTAACACCTATATCCCCTCCCCCAATAACTCATGTAGCTTAGACCACTGCTGCCCTTTAGGTGAGCAGTGGGATGAGGGAATGAAAAGTGGAAATCAGTTACGCTGCTTCCCACCTACAAAGTGGTCAAGGCAGGATTCTAAATACACCCACTTCATGCTTCATTCCGTGAGTTATGACTCCCTTACCTCCTTCCACCTCTCACCCCAAAGTTTTAGATGCCACTGTGTTTAGAAAACTCCACTGCTAGTCAGGAGAGGCCTCCAGATCCAGGGGGTTTTTTCTCCCTAAGTGGGTCTGAGCTCAAGTTCTTCTTTCTTTTTAACTTAACTTTTAAGTTCAGGAGTATGTGTGCAGGTTTCTTACTCTTGTCTCAGAGCAGTGGCGTCTGGGCCACTTTAGCAATGAATGATTAGTTTGCTATTCAGTAGCAAACTAGGAGATAGGAGGAAGGGAGCTTTTCAGTGCTTTGTTGACCAAGTTTTGATATTCACAGCTTTGGAAATTATTCCAGTTTTTGGAATAAGGAGTTGGACTTCTTTGGAAATTATTCTTAACCTATCAAAGTCAATCATGTGGCAAAGAATTATACCCACTGAATTACCATTTACTCCTCTGTATTTTCAGGATCTCAGGCTGTTAGGCAGAGCCATGAGACTAGTTAGGGCCAACGAAAGGGGAGAATAGACATATGGCACTTCCAGGCTGAGAAAGAGAAAAGCTCTTTTGCCATTCTCTGGGCATTTCCTTTCCTTGCCCCAGCAACCAAGATTAACCCTGAAAGTTCCAGATGGTGTCACTTCAAGATGGTGGAGCCTCTGTCAGCCTGGATCCCTGAAAGACTGTGTGGAACAGAGCCTTAATAGATATGTGAGTGAATGAGAAACAGACCCGTGTGTTATGAAGCCATTGAGATTTGAGGGTTAATATGTTATTTAAGTATAATTTAACAAATCACATTCAAGGTACATAGCTCTGTGTTCTGAAAGTCAGTTTTGAATACATAAGTGATGAATTACTTAAAATTATTACCTTTGGAGACTCAATTTAAAAAAATATGCTATGGCTCTTAAAACTATACTCCTAAAACTTTACACATAGAACATTCTGCTTCAAGGTAGAGTTAACAGTTAGGTACGGAGTTAATTTTGTAGGCGGGGTGGACAATTGCATCAATCTCAATGCTTCATCTCTTCAAACAACAAAGTTCTAGAAACAATTTCGTTTCAGTCCAACACACTTTATTCATTTTTAACTTTTTTCTTAATTTTCAATAATCAAGTATTCAAGATGCTGTAAACCAAGATTTATTAGTACATCGACAATAGATTTCATTAAACATATGGAAATTATACATCTTTTAAATTACCCTAAGAAGTCTCCAAATAAATATCATTTTAAAAATCACAAAATCAAACTTCTTTATGCAACAATGCAAAACAGCCTTTCATCACAAACACACTTCTACACAAAACACACACACACACACACAGAGAACACACTCTCCACTAAGAACCTAATGCCAGTTTAGTTGACACAGTATTACATTTCCTTAAACAAAAGGGTCAGCGCCTGACCTGCCTGTTTCATGATTCTAAATTAACATTTGGGGTTTGGGGTAGAGGTGTGTATTTTAAGAAAAATGCCCATTATTTGGTACTACTCTTACCAATTATCAATTACCAATTGCCAGTAATTGGTACTAGTCTTGCCAATGATTCTTATTTTTCATTTCTAGATGGAAACTTTAAACCTCTTTTATTCACCCCTTTGGTTTAATGTGTTCCTGCAATTACTTTAGTTTTCAATAATATTTTCTCCTTCAATTTTAACATGTAATGATAGGATACCAGAAAAGATAACACCTTCAAAACCCCAATGTTAAAAATACCTTACATGGGTGTAAGCTTTTTGGAGAAGATATAAGAAAAGATTATCTGAAATATTTTTTCTACCTCTCTCTGAAATTATTTTTAGCATTTGATTATTCTTGCTAAAATAAATATCAAAAGCACTGAGTATTCCATAGAAAAGTATTCCCCCTTACACACTTCGTTTTTGCAGCATAGAGTTCATGGAGTAACTGTTGAAATAAGAGTAATGGATGCTTGTTTTCTGGAAAATTCTTCAGATTTCCAAAGAAAAAGTACATGCAGCCCCTTAGCAGTGAAATGCTGTGAATTCAGTGGCGCTTTTTAATGGTGAACATGCATCATTAAACACTTTTTAGCACCAAAGCATTTTTTTTAATGTTGCAAAAGCAAACACCTAGGGAGGGTTTTGTTTCTTTTGTTTTTTGTTTTTGTTTTTGTCATATTTGACCCTTCCTAGAGCTGCGTAAAAATGAAGTCTTTAAAATAAAACCTCCTCAAACATACACAGATCTGATTCTAATGCAACAACAAGTTTGGGACAGATACAGCCAGCAGCATCCCTAAAGATGAAGAAGAGAAAAAGACAAAACGATAAAGTGCACGAGGTAACTACCTGTGCCTGCCAGCCACGGCACTCTCTTACTGTGAAAGAGAAAGCACAAATGTGTGCAAAGGCTACCTACTGGTCTGTATGACAGAGAACTAGCAAACCTGCAGTTTAGGCAGTTCTGGGATTATACAGTATTTTGGCGTCTATCTGCTACTTAGAATACTCAGTATGCACCTACATATCGATCGTTATATTCATGTGCTGTGCCATCTCTGATGTTTTAAATACATACACAATCGCAAAATATAATTGGCTACCACTCGAGGCTTGGGCTTGCCTCCTGCTCCTGGGTGCACTAGGGAATTCCCACCAATGCTTCAGCTCCATCCAAACTCTAAAGCTTCTCCGTGGTAAACGCATGGTTTCTACAAAACAGGGCCAAAAAGAAACTTTCTGGCTCCAAGTCCACCAAAGAATGAAGCTGGAATTGTGGACCGAAGAAGAATTTTCTTGGTGGTTGGTGAACATGGAGGACTGCCATGACATCCATGAGGCCTTACTCCAGGTAACTCCCCCTTCTCTGAAGGCTGACATTTCCAAATGCATGCAACTAAAGGTAACAATGTCACAGTGACTAAAGGGAACAGTCGGGATCAGTGGTTTGATATGTATTTTGTGTGTGTTCATTTAAAACCCTTATTAGGAATCTTAAAACTCATATTCATCAAAAAAGTAATGGAAATGTTAATATTCTAAACAAGGAAAATAAAAAAAAAAAAAACATACACCTGAAATCCCTAAAGCTCAGATTCAACAAATCTGAACTACCTTTCTTCATAATGTTTCATTTCAGAACTCTGCTGAGACCTGATGTTAACACGAAGACTGGATTTGTTCTGTATTAAATACGAACTATAAATAAATATTTGAGGTATGTTATGACAAATAACTTTAATATAACATTTAGCTAAATAAATGTACATTTACCTTGAAAATCTAGTTAAACATTAAATCGTGATATTTCCTACAGATGTTTCCACAGCTTTTTTTTTTATTTACACAAAAAAAACCTCTCTACTCTTCAGAAACGGTAAAATATCAAAAAATTGAAATGCTTTAACCTCACGATTTTATAGTCACACCTTGCCTTTGTTAACCAAAAGCTATTGTATGCATTGTGTAGTGTAAAAAATGAATAATGGAGTGAGAGAAATCTATGTCTGAATCCTGACTTTGCCATTCTGTACAAACCTAAATGAGTTCTTTTACGTTTTTTAAAAAATAATAAAATCAGCCGGGCATGTGGCTTATGCCTGTAATCCCAGCACTTTGGAAGGCAGAGACGGGTGGATCACTTGAGGTCAGGAGTTCAAGACCAGCCTGGTCAACATGCTGAAACTCTCTCTCTACTAAAAACAGAAAAAAAATAGCTGGGTATGGTGGCACACACCTGTAATCCCAGTTCTTCAGGAGGCTGAAACAGGAGACTCACTTGAACCCAGGAAGTGGAAGTTGCAGTGAGCCGAGATTATGCCACTGCACTCCAGCCTGGGTGACAGAGCAAGACTCTGTCTCAAAAAAAAAAAAAGAATCAAATCTTTGCAAGGTAATTAAGAGGATCAAAATGAATGATGATATATATTAAGTGCTTGACAAAATGCTCTACAAATTGTCAACACTCAACAAATGCTAAATTGTTTCCTCTCTGTTCCTCCTTTCTCTCCATCCCCAACACCTTGATTCTGAATTACTTTTGAATATTTTCAAGAATTAAATCCGCCTATAAAGAATAAGGACTTAATGCTAATGAAAATAACCAAAGAAATGTGCCCCAACCACCCATCTTACCTCCTGGGAGTTTCTAAATTAATAGGATGAACTCAAGGATACTGTATTTGCATATTAAAGCTAAATAATATATGAATTTACAGTTTATAAAGGAACAAGATGACCTTTTCCAAAACAAGTAATTCGAAGCCTAAGGTCATGGAGAGTCTTCATTAAAACTTCTAATAGGAGCTGTGACTATAAAGTAATGTGAGTAATTTATTAAGAAACATATAAGACCCTATATATACAATTAAATGGTATCATCTACAAAATAGTCACTTCAGTTGGCTATGTAATATTCCAATGATGCTACCATAGCCCCAAGTATTTCGTGAACAACACTTAATTGGTACATATTCCAAAGCTTTATTTTCTCATGATTTTTACTACTTAGTCTACATTCACCAACAACACATTAATGAAATACCTGCTATTAACAAGGAGCAGATACTTGAGCAAGTACAATATTAACACTGTGGTGCACATTTCTTTGAGTTCTGGCCTAATCATCTCAAAGGATGTTATGGAGTGGCAGATGGCAGTCAGGTAAAATGACACCTGAAGATACCTGGCACCTGGTCAGTGATCGCCGAACTGGATGACTGTTCAAGGCAGCAAAGGGAGTAAGGGAGCTCTCTAACTACCCCGTGCTGAGTCCAGCAATCTTAGCTACCAGAAAAAGTGCCATTCCCACCAACGTTCTCTCAATGCAGTATCTTAATGATCAGAGGAAAATTAAGAAAACACCACACCTCTCCAACCTACATATATTTAACTCCCACACCAAAGGAAACTTTCTCCTTTAAAGGATCAAAGCTCTCCCACAGAGGGTAAAGGGGAACCGTGAGGCCCCAGAGGAGACACTAGGTCAATCAGCAAGGTTTTCTGAATCAGCAAGATTTTTTGAATACTTCCAATATATGCCACATTGGCCAGAGTTTGACAATTACCAGTGCAATTACAGTCTTAACCAAGCAAGAATCCTCACTTCCCCGAGAGCCAAGCCCAACAGCCAGAGGGAAGTCCTTAGCCCCTGAGACCACTAGCTCCACCCCTTGTAGACATTGTTCAGTCTAATAGTGTTAACGCAAACTGCACGCAACCAAGAGAACAACTTGACCAATGTCATTCCTAGGAAGAGAGGGAAACAGCCTTATGCCCAGGAGTATTTGCACAATTCCACCTGTGCAGTCAAGCAAGGATGGAAAGCAGAAGCCTGAGTCATGGAACAGTCTGTCAATCACATCTCTTCTGGGGATAAGGGTAAACCAGAAGAGAAAAACATTTCCCTAATTAGCCCTCCATGACCATAGGCTCCTTGGCAGAAAAAGTTCACAATTATATCAGCATTTGGCCCTTACACTCCCTTGCAGCCAGAACCCATGAGCTAACTTGCTATCAATTCGTTAGCGGCGTCAGGAAGCATCTATCTTAAGAGCCATGTAGAAAGCATTCTGTATGATGCTTACGTCAAAGTGATGTGCTGGGAGGTACTGAAAAGAGTGATGGATAATGAACCCAAAGTGCATTTAGGAACAGAAAAATCTTCTCTCAGAATCACTGCCAGAAACTTACAGTAAGAGGGAATCAAAGGGTAGTGTAAAACGATTCCAACTCTGATAAGGTAGGGTTCGATAGGATGGACTGGTTTATTTTACATAATTTTCAACAATTACTTAAGATCGTATTCTGTTCCAGAACACAGATCTCCCTCCTCCTGTATTCAAAGTGATTTTCATATCCCAGGCACAGATTTCTTGATATAAGTACTCATTTTCAGGAACAACCACAGCAATTTTCCGTCCAGAAAAAAAGAAAACCACACAGATTTGCCAGTGCTTTCAAGATATAACTAAAATACTCAGGTGGGACTTTTCCCAGTGACTTTGAGGACCCGTAGAGCTAAAGAAAATTTCTGCAACAATTTTCTTGGATGAGAAAGCTGTCATTTTCTTTCCTTATTATGCATTTCAAATTACAGTTTCTAGCCATATTGTTTAGCACACTAGTTTTAAAGCCCCTTAAGAAAGAATACTGGAGTTGATATTTAAGCTATCAGATTTATGATTCAAGAGCCTCTTTATCTTAGGATGGGGCAGGCAGACTAAAAGAGAATGTGTCCTCTGACCTGAAGTAGCTGTTCCTTCTATCACACTATGCCTATGGTTCCTTTGAAGCATTTGACAAATTCTACCTGATTTATAACTCTGCTATGGCTTAAAATGCTATTAACAGTACTGGATGGAAAGTTCGGCTTCCCCTTTTCAGAAACATATCTGCTTTATTCTGTGAAAGTAAACGTAACATGCTGCACATACATTTTTCCAATCAAATTGCATAGTTGAGACAAAGTCATTTGTGCTTTGTAGCAGAACTCACAGTAGGTGTTCATATCTAAAAACTTTGATTTGGAAATGCCAAGTCCTGGGCAAGCTCACCTTTGTTTGGAGTGTTAGTTAATGATATGCACCGCCATTCCCCTTCCCATGATTTTGCTAACCGTGTACCTCAGCCTATACCGTAGGGGAGCATGAGCTTTAAATTAACACAACGGAAATGGGAACAAATCTAGCTGAATGTCTCCTTCTTGGAGAGAAGCGGGGAAAGGCTCTCAGTCTTGTTGAGGTATCCAGCCCTCAATGAATAGCGGCTGTGTATACTGAGTTTTGTTGGTTTGAGGATTGTGTCTGCAGAGGTTAAAAAAAGAAATAAAGAAAAGAAGGCACGGTTGTTTCTCAAGTCGCCATTTTCAACTCAACCAACAAAACTAAATTCTTCCATTTTCAAGCTTCAGGAGGGCGGCTCCAGGGCAGCTGGGCTCTCTTCCAGCCCCGGGTCCGCAGAGGAACTTATTGCTTCTGGGAAGGGCCCCGGGTAGGTCTGTGCTGCGCACTGGATCCCTTTTTGCAGACCAGTCTCTTCGTGGAATTCTCCCTGGGTGCTGAAAGCTGGGCAAGATCTAGTCCGGGCACTGTCGGGGTGGCCCACTCTCTCACTCACGGTGCTCAGGGGGAATTCCCTCCACCTCCGCCTCTGGAGTCCGTCCTCCTTGTATTTTATGGAGTACCAGGCCAGAAAAATAAAAATAAAGCCTACGAATTTGAGGCCGGCCGCCAAACCAAAATACACAAAACGAAACGACGTCACGTTGTACTCCCAGCAAGAACCCTGCACTCCACACTCCTGTTGCCAGAGCATGCAGGTGGTGTCAATGACCGCTCCAAAGTAGATTGGAGTAGGAATGTATGCTAGAGAGGGGAAGAAGAAAATACGAAGACTTAGCATGTCTTACAAGGGAGAACAGATTTGTAAATTAGCAAGGTACTTGTGTGCTCTAAAACCAGTTGAGGGGAGGGATTTTCTTATGTTACCAGATTTTTTTAAAGACACAATCACATTTTATCACAATATATTTATCATAAAAGCATTCGCTATTTGATAAACACTTAAAATCGAGTTTGCCACCCAGAATGCGCTGTTGCTTTTTACAATCAAATCAACATGTTGTGCACTTTAAGTAGATACAATTTTATGTGTCAATTATACCTCAATAAAGCTGAAAACAGGGATATTGCTAAAACTACAATTAGAGACTCATTTTAAACCTAAAAATTGGATTTTGTCATTAAGTATTCAACAGGCTACACTAGAACCCTTTATTACCCACCGAAATTCAATACACTTAGTTCTTGTGGGTTGGGCGCTAGTCCTTGGATGCAGGAAGAGTACGAGAAAAGCAGCATCTCTTGTGAGTCAAACACCACATAAAATGGCAACTTTATAAAAGCACTTATAAATCCAAGAAATTATATATGTAAAGGTACTTTATTATGGCATAAATTTCATCTTTGAAGTTTATGAAACATCTGAGATGAATAGTAGCTTCATCGTCTGGGCTATGATATAGACATTTCCTTAATCCAATGAGAAAAAAAAGTCTACCTAGTACATAGACTCCTTCACCACATGCTACTCCCTTTGCCAAAATGTTCCCCAAACTCATTCACCTTGCAAATATCTATGCTCCCTTTAAATTCCTGACTTACTCAGATGCCATCATATTCTCACTGCATTTTGTATCTACCTCCATTTTATTAACTATCACATAGTATTGTAAATGTTTGCAAATCTGTCACTCCATAAGCTTCTTCAAGGCAGAGACCATGCCTTTTATTCTTTGCATCCCAAAGACCTCAATAAAAATTTACAGAAGATAGCGATGGGAGAGAGGAGGGAGGAAGGAATAAAAGAGAGAAAGGAGGAAGGGAGCCAGGAAGACAGAAAGGAAGGCAGAGAGGATAGGTGGGCTGATAATCCAGGAAACTGTGAGTGATACATTTTAAATAAGTTGTTTTTATTTAAAATAAAGTCTATTGGTTTAATTTTAATATTATTAAAAATTTTTTTTTAACTTTTTCTGCTTCGGAATTTGGGGGGAAATGAAAATTGGCTTGTTGGCCCAACTAGACTTTTTCACAATCCATAGAAGTTAAAATAAAGTTGAATTAAATAATAAATGCCTGCAATGTTCTCCCTCCACTTATTCTTGATGCTGTGGCATACATGTGTGGACTCACCTTTACCTCTAAATCGTATCGAATGACCCCAACTCTATGGCATCAGAGAGGGGCAAAGCAAAAAAAAGAAATTACCTTTTTCTGGCCGGGCATGGTGGCTTACATCTGTAATCCCAGAACTTTGGGAAGCCAAAGCAGGTGGATCACCTGAGGTCAAGAGCTGAAGACCAGCCTGGCCAACATGGTGAAACCCCATCTCTAGTAAAAAAAAGAAAAAGTAAAAGAAAAAAATGCAAAAATTAGCCAAGCATGGTGGCAAATGCCTGTAATCCCAGTTACTTGGGAGGCTGAGGCAGGAGAAACACTTGAACCCTAGAGGCAGAGGTTGCAGTGAGCTGAGATTGTGCCACTGCCCTCCAGCCTGGGCAACAGAGCAAGACTCTGTCTCAAAAAAAAAAAATTTTTTTATATATATATATGTCTTTTCTTATTCAATTACCCCTTCGGTTAACAAATCTCCTTATTTCTAAATAATACTGTTTAACTTTTAACAAGAACTACAAGACAGATTTTTTCTTTTTTTTTTTTTTTTCTTTTAGACAGAGTTTTGCTCTTGTTGCCCAGGCTGGTGTGCAGTGGCTCTATCTCCACTCACTGCAACCTCTGCCTCCCAGGTTCAAGCAACTCTCCTGCATCAGCCTCCTGAATAGTTGGGATTACAGGCACGCACCACCACACCCAGCTAATGTCTTTGTATTTTTAGTAGAGATAGGGTTTCATCATGTTGGCCAGACTGGCCTCGAACTCCTGACCTCAGATGATCCACCCGCCTCGGCCTCCCAAAGTGCAGGGATTAAAGCATGAGCCACTGCACCCGGCCTAAAGCAGACTTCTTCACTATATCTAAGTGTGTCAGGATTTCCTTTAAACAGCATGCTTTTTTAAAAATGGTACCCTCAAAGTCTTATTAGTACCAAACAAAAACAAAAACAAAAACAAGCCACTCATTACATGGAACTAGAAGCATCTTCCTCCTGGGGCTTATTGAAAAGAGCTCATTTTTGGACTGGGCCATCAACCACAACATATGACAAATGGAGAATGCCAGGGGATTAGTGCTTTAGGGGGTCAGAAGATGCCCTTTTTAAACATTACCTCTTCAAAACTGAAATAAGAAATTTGAATCAAAAAACAATTTTTTTGTCTTATAGACAATAACACTGATTACTGAGGAGAAAATAACAGCTGAAGAAAATGACAGACTGCCACTTAAGAAAAAGAAATTATAAAAGGAAAAATAAGCTTGAAGACAAGGATATCAATTAAAAATACATTGAAACTGATCAAAGGAACATTGTATTTCACATGCTTATTTCCCATTGTCTCAAGAACTCACAGAGTGCTGTGGTGTTTGTAAAAAGAAGACCTATATTCCTCCTGCACAAATGTACTCTGTGGTTTGTCACATGGGCACAGCACTACTGAGCTTCTCTTTTTGATAAGTAAAGACTTACAAGGCAGTCCCTATATGTCACTTTGGGCACCTTTCTTTTCCTTTCTAAAGTTTTTTATTTTTCTCAGAAAACATGATAGGTATACTCTTTGTTTAGCCCAATAAAATTACTATAAAGAAGTGAGGAATTGAAAACTTCGCAAATAAAGACCGATTTCTATTGCTTTCATAGTAAAAAGGCATAAAGGGGTCAGAATGCTAGGATTACAAATCCTTGACAAATTGCTTGATTTCCTATTTCTTGCTGTGCAAAACGCTGGGGAATTTTGTCCAAGTTTATGTTCATGATGGAAAAGAAACTAACCTAACGTTGGTTTTGTTTTGTTTCATCAAACAACAGAACCTGTCAGCTTCTAGTTCAAATCAGAAAACAAGGAAGTTGTACCCTCACCACTAACCTGTAAAATCTTACTCATGGTAATAAATGACGTGACTTGCCATTTTTAAAGAACAGTGAAAATTTGCCATCTGCAAAGAGGAACTAAGAGGCGCACTTGGAAATTCAGGGACGTACCAAGTGTTCGCAACAAAACAAACTGCATTCCCAGCGCGAAAGGTCTCTCCTCATCTTCTACGGACCTGCAGTGAAGGGAAAGAAGGCAATGTTTTTTAAATAGTAGCCCCAAGAAAATGAATGTCAAATCAAGTCGGCTTTGTGCAGAGCCAGGGACTAAAGAGATACCATGCCAAAATATTTAACTCACTATTATTTACTAACAATAGCCACATAAGATTGCTGGTGGCTAAATTACTGAATAAAGATCTTCCTAACGCAGACACCAAAGAAACTCTGACTAACTCTAACTGTTTCTACATAAATACTGGTGGAAGGTTAAAGGCTCTTGGCTGAAGAAGCTGAAATGCCTCTAACTGAGCTTCCAAAATCAGATCCTTTTTTTTTTTTTTTTAATTTATAGAATTTCATCCTAAATACTGCGGTGTTTTTTTGTTTTCGTTTTTGTTTTTTTGCCTGGGTGCCTGTATCTTCCAGAGTGGTAGATGTGTACATTGAAAATTACTCCAACAATTCTTCCAAAACAGGAAGAAAAAAGAGTAAAGAATGAAAGTATATTCAAAAAATGTATAGGAAACAAGTCAAACATCAGAGGAAGCATAAGCCCTCCAACCACGTCTTTTTTTCTTTTTTAAAAACTTACACTCCAAGTTATTCCCATGTGGCAGGAAGATTGGAGTCTACCGGTTTTGTAATTAGCAAAGATTAAAGGGTTCCTTTTCTGAAATTTTAGGTTAGAAGCCAGCTGGCTATTTGCCATGTATGAACACTAAAGGAAAAAGTAGCCTATGGGTTATTTAATATCTCTTGAGGAATTAAAGTGCAAAGAATGAGATTATTTGAGTAAATTTATGAATGATTCATATGTCTTTTTAAATGCTGCAGTACCTTATCCTCTCCATCAAATACCCATGAGAGTACGGTGTATAATGGGAACTTTCCCAAGACCAGTGCCCTTGTCACCTTTTCCCTAATTTCTTTATTTCTCATAGCAATTTGCAAAGTGCTGCACACAGGTTGTTATTCCATAAATATCTGCTGCTGGAAGAAATGAGTAAACAAACCAGTGGGCCTTTCATGCACCACTATCTGGCTGTCAAGGAACAGCTTTGCTTGGAAATGCCTGATTCTTTCCCAGTGGGAAAGAAGCCAGAATACGCCTGGTGCAGCCCACTGCCCTTGCTAAGCAATGACATCTCAGCAGGCGCTTCCTGCAAGGTGTCCAGCATTGTGGCATCTGAGGAGCCTGGAGGAAGAGTAAGAACTGACTCCCTTTCTTCACTCCTTCCCTGCCCTCCACCCCCCTAATCCCCCTGAAGCTGCCCAGACTCATGGGTGTCCTCTTCTGGCTTCACCATGCTGCCCAGTTCCTCTGTCCACTGCAGTCCTTACTGCAAATATCAACACACCAATGTGAATGTATCAGTGTGGCAGGCCTCCATAACAACTGTTTCAGTACTGGCTGAGTGATTAAGTTAAATATTAAAAGCCAGTGCCCTTATACAAATGCTGGAATGTAACAAAAGCCCACCAAGACTTTTGCCTAGGTCTTTCCTGGGACTTAAAGCATGAAAAAACAATGAAGGAATTCTTAAGAGGCTCCATTTAGGATTAAACAAGTTTTATTGGGGGTCTGCAAAAACTCCCTAGGCCTCCACAAACAAGTTTATTGGGGGTCTGAAGGAACTCCCCAAACCTCCATGATTTAGCAGGAGATAAGATAAGGGTAATCACCCCAGCACCTGGACCCATTTAGATTAAGTAAACTTACTGAGGCTCCAGAAGAAGGTCTTCAAGATTCAGACCTTGGTTATAGGTTAAAAGAAATTAATCACTTATGTCTTTAGATGAATGCACACTTACACATAGACAGATAGCTTAGAATGTATATAAGCTCTAATAAACTTTGTAATTTTGAGTTGGTCTGGTGATAATTTCCAGGTCTTCTCCCTGTAACTGGTTACAGAAATAAAAACTCTCTTTCTCCCCAGTTCATCTGGATCTCTTGTTATTGCACTGCAAAAAATAGCAGCCCAACTCTCATTTTGGTTCAGGAACATCAGTGCCAACATTTTTAATAGGACAAAAGTAGCTTCCGTGTTCTCTTATCAACAAAAAATCCAAACAAGACATGGCAAAGAAAGCACAGCCTGAAAAACTAAAAAAAAAAAAGAGAGAGAGAGAGAAATCACATTCCCCAATATGCCCTTTTCTTGACTCAACTCTGAAATTTTGTATGATAGTAAAATTAATGAACTCAGCATTTCAAATTGCAAGCCCAGCATAAATCACCACTGATCCCAAAGGTAGTAACTATCTACAAGGTTGAAGATAATATAGCAACTTTCCCAAATTACTTCCTGCCCTCCTCTGGGGTCCAGCTTCTCATAGCTAACAGAGTGATGACTTTCAACTGCTGAAGTTGAACCTCACAGGGCAGAGACTTCAGGAATCAAAAACATCAAAGAAGTTTCATTATACATTAAGAATATAACCCAACTGAATAAAAGAACCTTCCAAAGTATGGAATGTTACAACCTTCCTTTCCCTTCCCAAAGGGGAAAAATCCCTCTTAAGTTCACCAGGCAAATATCTGAGCGCCCTCCTGCACATGCTAATTTTGCTTTGCTCCATGATTTACCACATAAGCTCCTTCTCCTGGATTATGTGCTCTGGAAATTCTAGTACAGAACCCACCCCGGAAATTGAATGCTCTTCTCACCTAAGTGTTACTATGATGGCCGATGGTTGGGCACAAGCTGTGATGAAGGTGACTATGAAAAGAAAAACTAAGAATGGGATAAGGGTATTGCAGGTCCGTTTACATTTCCCAGACACAGCATAGCCGTTCTCATTGAGATAAGTCTTGACAATAACCACACGGAGCTGACTGCGCTGTCCCACGGTGGGCGGAGTGATCACTTGTCGACTTTGGACACAGGTGCATTCTGTATAATTCCGTATCTAAGTGAGCAAAATAAAGAGCAGTTGTGTGCCCCTCAAAAGCTAACTGGGGCATAGGAATATTAAGACAAAATTAAGTAAAAGTACTCTAAAATAGCTCGAATATTTTTTAAAACACAAAATATTTCACCGAAAGTAACTTCCTCATTGATAACAGTAAGGATCTCAAGTGTGTATCTAACAGAACCAAAGTCTGCTGGTCAAAATTGTTTAAACCTAAACTTTCCTAAGAAGCTTTCAACATTCAATACCATTCACATTCCACAGACTCATTTTTGTCATCATTATATTCTGCCTCAATTGCTGTTAACTCTTGGGCTCTCCAATTAGAGAAGCCCTTCAAAAACCAGAACCAAACCTTATTTTTCTTTGTGCTCACAGAGCACCTAGCACAACTCTGGGCACACAGAGGGCCCTAAAGTAAACATCTATTAAATGCAGAGAATTCATAATGCAACCGTGATGACTTCAGCACCAATAATAGTAAACACCTCATTGGTGTTCCATTTTCTTTTCTTTTTCAACTTTTATTTTAGATTCAGGGGGTACATGGGCAGGTTTGTTACATGGGTCTACTGCGTGATGCTGAGGTTTGGTGTACAGATGATCCCATCACCCAAGTCGTGAGCATAGTTCCCAACAGGTAGTTTTTCACACCTCCCTCCCCACCTCCCCCTCTAGTAAGTCTCCAGTGTCTATTGTTTCCGTCTTTGTGTCCGTGAGTACCCAATGTTTAGCTCCCACTTATAAGTGAGAACATGTAGTGTTTGGTTTTCTGTTCCTGCATTAATTCACTTAGGATAATGGCCTCCAGCTGCATCCATGTTGCTGCCAAGGTCATGATTTTATTCTCTTTTATGGCTGTGCAGTACTCCATGGTGTATATTATCACATTTTCTTTATCAAATTCATCACTGATGAGCACCTAGCTCAATTCCATGTCGTTACTCTTGTGTATAGTGCTGTGATGAACATACAAGTGCATGTGTCTTTCTGGTAGAATGATTTGTTTTCTTTTGGATACATATCCAGGCATGAGATTGCTGGGTTGAGTGGTCGTTTTGTTTTAAGTTCTTTGAGAAATCTCCGAACTGCTTTCCACAGTGGCTAAGTTAATGTACATTCTGGTGCTTCCATTTTAAACATCTTTTTAGTCCCTATAATTAGCTGGTGCCCTACTCCCTACAGAAGAGCAACCAGCTCCATGGATGGAACTTGACTACCACAGCCCCCACCCAGTACTGCTCCTGGACTCTGACAGAGTCACGCTAAATGGACATCAGCTGAGCTGACCTTCATTGCAACCTTGAATACCTGAAGCAGTGGTAAGAATAAGTATGGAGACGGGGCACTGTTTGGCTGTCATGCTCAAAAGACTGCTGGCATTTTTTAAAGGATGAGCACTCACTCTCAAGGAAGGACTTAGCCTCCAGGAGAACAGATCTCACCCTTTCAACATGGCAACACAGTGGAGCTCACCAGTTATACGATGGGGAACAAACAACAGGAATTCTCAATTTGTCATTGCCGTTTAAAACTCAGACATCAAAAACAATATCCCCAAAACATTCAGTGGATGGTATAATCCCTTATCACCTGCACAGAACAAGCACATGCACTTTAACCTTTTAGTGAAAGCAACTTCCTACAGCCTGTTCTTCACAAAGAATCAAACCGGGCTCAATAAGAAACTGAGTAGAAGCCAGGTGCGGTGGCTCAAGACTGTAATCCCAGCACTTTGGGAGGCCGAGGCAGGCGGATCACCTGAGGCTGGGAGTTCAAGACCAGCCTGACCAACAGGGAGACACCCCGTCTCCACTAAAAATACAAAATTAGCCGGGCATGGTAGCACATGCCTGTAATCCCAGCTACTAGGGAGGCTGAGGCAGGAGGATCACTTGAACCTGGGAGGCGGAGGTTGCAGTGAGCTGAGATCGCGCCATTGCACTCCAGCCTGGGCAACAAGAGTGAAACTCCATCTCAAAAAAAAAAAGAAAGAAAGAAAAAAGAAAGAAACTGAGTAGAATATGAAAACCTTCTCCCACAGTATTACGGCCCATTTATAATTTACAGGAAAGGGAATTCTCAAAATAGCCTATTCTTGAACTGTCAGAAATATCTTTACTTTGAAAGTTTTTTTTAAGCCAGAACTGAACTGATACTGTATGAAAAATGGCCATTGCCCATCTTCACAGACTCCAGTCAGGGGAGGTGCTTTCCTATTCTCTTCTATCAGCACCAAATATGGTCATCTTGACCTTCAAATCCATCACAAGGGCCCTGTCAGAGAAACAAATGGCAGGCCTAGAGCTCAACCTTATCAAGTTTCACTGAGTTGGCGCAGAATATAAAGTAGGAGAATGCTGATATGGAACCAAATCCCTGCACCCAAATGTTCCAGTCATCCCTGAAAAAAAAAAAATAATAGCAATACATAACTTTCTTTCCTTGAGGTTTTCATAAGAGGTATTTTGTAGGTTACTTGGAGCCTCTTGAAAAGAAAGACTGAAGTCATTGTGGCAGCATATGAATTTCATCACATCCTTGTCACAGGATGTTGGACTAACAGAAGAGGAACTTGTGAAATATACTCACCCCAGTGCTAAGATTACCACTATTAACACAGCCAGCCAGACAAGGGTTAAAGTATGTAATTCCATCTGATCCACAGACTGGCTCATACTCATGTATTTTACAGCCACAATTAACGTTGCAGCTTCCTGTCAGATTCCTATGGGGCATGGTGAGAGAAGGTCTAAGAGAGAAGAGAAGCAGATCATGAGCAACATTTACCAAAATAAAACTCATAGGAAAGGTCTTGAAATTAATAATTTGTCCATTTTAGAGAAAATATTCTTCCCATTGAATCAAAGCCATGATACCCTAAGTAGCCACCCTCAACAATTATTTTTGTGACTTTAAAACAAAACATAAAGAAAAATGTTTCAACTTTCTGGTACTACAGATTCAATGCTTTTTATCAAATTACTGCCCCACCTCAATTTCACCCTCCCTCTTGGTGCTATGAACCTGGTCTCAACATCTAGGATCTGCAATTCTAACCCTAATATAACTACTCACCCTGTAGGCATCAGGCTCTACATCTTAACAAATCTGTACCTCAATTTCTTTATAAAATGGAGGAAATACTTTTTAGTATTGAATCAATAACATCACTGTGAGCACATGATCACAGTTAAAACCCATCTATCCCAGTTATTAATACACGTTCCTTTGACCAAAAACTTATACTCTAGAATAAATTATCAAAGAAAGGCATGAGACTCTAGAAAATCAAAATGAAGTATTTTCAAAGATGATTAGGAATCACATTGCTAGTTTGATTTAAACAACCAGAGAATAAAGATTAAGCAGTTCTTCACTCAGGATTGCCCAGGTGTGGATCCACAATCAGATATGGTGGGTTTCTTTTCTTGAGATCATGGTGTCTGATACAAAGAAATGATACCATATGAAAAGCTTGAAGAAAATAAATTCAGGCAGCAAATATAGAGAGAAGGAAAGGCAGGTAAGGATATAGGCCTAGGGAGGGGAGTGTAAACAAACTGGTGGAAGAGCAGAGGAGCACCTGGGGGATCCACAGAAGAAAGAAAGGGGCTCTGTACTGCTCGTACCTAGTGACCACTTTTGCTTTTGTGACCACCAGTTTTGTGTATCACTGATGAAATGTTGTTCCCAAGACTATATGAGTTAGCAGTGGCAGATCCTTCATCCAAACATCCATTTATCCATTATCTACCCATTCAACAAATATTTTGGAATGTCTGTTATGTACCAGGTCTTATCTTTTTTAAAATAGATTTAGAGGGGGGAAACATAATTTTGTCATATGAATATATTGTGTAGTAGTGAAGTTTGGTTAGTGAACCCATCACCTGACTAATGTACATTGTACTCAATAGGTAATTTCTCACCCCTCAACTCCCCTCCCTCACCACAAAGACTTTTTTTTTTGAGAAAGCGTCTCGCTCTGTCACCCAAGCTAGAGAGCAGTGGCGTGATCTCCGCTCATTGCAAACTCTGCCTCCCAGGTTCAAGCAATTTGCCTGCCTCAGCCTTCCGAGTAGCTGTGATTACAGGTGCCTGCCACCTTGCCCTGCTAATTTTTGTATTTTTAGTAGAGACGGGGTTTCACCATGTTGGCCAGGCTGGTCTCGAACTCCTAACCTCATGATCCACCAGCCTCAGCCTCCCAAAGTGCTAGGATTACAGGCGTGAGCCACTATGCCTGGCCAAGACTTATCTTTAATGACTATGCTAGTACCACTTATACAGTAGCATAGCCCATCCCAACCATGTGTGTTAATCAGTGTTTGTTCAAAGGTTTGTTCAAAGGTTTTTTTCCTGTGGCTTCTTTCAAACTTTGATAATGAGTCCTTAAATTTTAATGGGGGAAACAAATTCAAAACAATATTAAAGTCTTATCAAGAACGCCTTCTAACAAGGCAAAAGGCAGATAAATTCTGTTTTTCATTCATGTCACTCCACACAAAAAAATTATCACAAGACTCTAATAATCATTACATTCACAAACTTCTAGTGTCATACCATTTTAAAGTTTGTATATACTTAAAAAAAAATTATTCTAGACTAGTGGATCTCCACTGGGTCAATTTTGCCCCCCCAGGGGACCTTTGGCAATGTTAGGAGACAATCTTGGTTCTCACAGCTGAGGGGGTGCTACTGTCATCTAATGGGCCACTAGTTCCTACTGAGGTAGGAGATCAGCAGGACCTGCTTTCTGAGTCCTGGTCACAACCCTGCTGATCAAAACAGGGTGTAGCAAAGAAACTGACCAAAACCAGAAGGACGAAGATGGCAACCAAAGCGACTTCTAATTGCCTTCATGGCTCATTATATGCTAATTATAATATATTTGCATAAGATACTCCCACCAGCACCATGGCAGTTTATAAATGATGCCACGGCAAATGGCTCAAAGGTTACCTTATATGGTTCTGGGAACTCTCTGCCCCGTTTCCAGAAAGCTTGTGAATAACCTGCCCCTTATATTGTACATAATTAAGAATGGGTATAAATATAGCCAGCCAGCAATCCACAAGTGCTTCTCTGGGCCATTTTGCTGTACATTGCTGCTCTAATAAACTTGCTTTCTTTCACTGCCAGCTTGCTCTCGAATTCTTTCCTGTGCAAAGCCAAGAACTCCCCCGAGCTGAGACCCAATTTTGAGGTTTTGCTGGCATCACTACAATGCACAGGAAGGGCCCTACCACCTCCCATAATAAAAAATTATCTGGCCCAAATGTCAATAGTGCTGAGGATGAGATACCCTGTTCTAGACCAATTTTCACACTGTTCAAGGAGGCAAAAAGCTTTCCTGAGTTTGGGAAACAGGCACAGTCCCCGGTCACCTTTGGGTATGTTTGCTTTTCTTATGAGATCGTGGTGTCTGATACGAATAAATGCTATGAAATGAAAGGCTCTAAGAAAATCAATACATGCAACAAATATAAATAGCAATGAAAGGAAGTGGGCATTCCTGAAAAAGTTATTAGGAGAGAAGGTGATCATGGTACACACACAAAAAGCTGCTGACATGGCTCATCCTTTACACTGTGCTGAAAATCATTTTTAAGAATAATGATGTTCTGATTGTCATTCACTCTCCAGAAAACAGACTGGATTCTAATAATAGCACCAATGTTTAAACCTGAGTAACACTAAGCAGTCTCTCATTAGCCAGACGTGAACCCATCATGAGAGCACAAAATGCACAAGGACTACTTACTGAAGGCTGCACTCATCCTTGTGCAAAGGGACTGTGCAGCTCCCTCCCAACAAACAAAAAGCATTTCTGGCAAGACATAAAATGCACAAGGGCTTCTTGCTGAAGGTAGTCCTCCAAATAAGAGGATTGTGTTAACTCAAGAATCAATGTAAGTGTTAATTTTGAGTGAGGCACGGGGCCTCGATAGCAAATACCTTATAACTGCGTAGTCCACAATGTAAGCCTGAGAGTCACACCTTACATCTTAATATAAAAATGATGAAATTACAGAGCTAGAGAGATGGAGGCATCTCTGAGATTATCTGGCAAACTTGCTCACTTTAAAGAACGGGAAACTGTAAGAGGTATCACGGCAAGCCTCACAATCGCTGAGGCCTCAGGAAAACCAGCTCTGGGGAGACAGCAAAAAAGAAAACAAGAAGTAAAAACAACCACCTTGTTATCCAATCTTTGTTAAATCAATCACTCAGGGATCGATGCTTATGTAAAGTAATATATAACAGCAAGACAAACGATTGTTAAACATAATTCAAACTATTTCTGCGATAGGGTCATTACAGCTAAGTATGTAAGAACACAGTGGCCCTCAAAAACCACAACCACACCCCAGCAATTGTGTCCCATCACCCTGCCCCAAGACCTAAAGAACATCTGAACTTCCCCACCTAAACATACTTCTCCTACATACTTCTACTGGTCTCTATAAACCAAAGAGAAGTCTCCCAACTTTCTTAAGGGACTTCTGATTCTTTTTGAGTTTTTCTCTATTAAAAGATGTGACAAGTAGAAATCCATACATACTATGTTCAAGCCATAAAAGAACATGATTCCCACAGCACAGAGAGAGAGAGAGAGAGAGAGCCTCTTTAGCAAAATATACTAATAAACTAGAACAGTATCTTTCTTATAATTTCTTAATCTTCATCAATTTATCTCAGTCTTCAGGAAGACTTCAATGAGAATGTTTCTTTTCAACTCCACTTAAATTTTTGGTTTCATATTAGAACACTTCCTTGGCTATACAGAGCTACACAACTTCGGGTTTACAAATATTATTATCATCACCATAATCATCATTATCATTTAAAACTAACATCAGCAGAACCCTATTTTGATTCCATGAATTGCACCCTGAGATCTCAACATAAGTTGTCTCATTCATTCCTCATGAGAATTGTCATTATTATTGCCATGCTTCCATCTTTCAGACAAGGAAATTGAAGGTTTGAGGGGATAGGCACTGCCAAAGTCACACAACTAGTAAGGGTCAGAAATGGATTTAAACCCAATTTTATGTTTCACCACAGCATGCATCTGTAAGCCCCAACACTGGCAGGGAAGCTTTGTGTAACTGTCCCTCGTTTTACTTCCTCCAGCGCAGGTCTTCTGGGTGGCTTATTTCGCTTTCTTCTTCCTGGAGAAAGCTCTAAGGCAGCTTTTCCGGCGCTCTGCTTTTAAAGTTCTTGAGTGTGAGTCAGAAAGAGCTGGGTTCAATTTCATATCCACAATTCACAAGTGCTGTGAATTTCAGATTTTATATTTGTAAAACAGATATCAAAATATCAGTATCACACAGTTGTTGTGGGGGATTAGGCGGGTGAATGTATGGCCAGTGTCCAGCATTGTGCCTGGGACATAACACACACTAAGATATTGGCGTGCTATCTTTCCACACTTAACAGAAGCAGGAATGAATAGCAGTAACACAATCACAAACATGAGGAGTGCAAAAGGCTACTGTGACATTTTTCCTTTCAAAAAGAATAGTTTTTCATTTACTCCTACAGAGAATGGTGGGAAAAGAATTAGATGGAGATCTAGTTTCAGGCCTGACATTAAGTAGCTATGTGACCTTGGGCCAAATCTTTTCATCTATGGCTATTAAATACCCCTCCTGACTACACAAAGGAGAGCAAGAATAATCAACAAAGCGCAGTGTGTGATAGCATATGTGCTAGCATAGGTTTGGAAGAGGACTATATTCAAGGAAGGTTGTGATTATCGTGTCTAATTGTTATTTTTATCATTAAAGCTCCTTTCAGCTTTGTAGACAACAAATTTAAACCAAGTATAACTTGAAACTTATATGTAATAACCCACAATGTGTACAAACTATCTCTTTAAGTCCAAAATCATTTCAAATAAAATAATGTGTCACTTATATGCTTTTCAAAGTATCTTTATTTATTATTAAAGTAATACACACTCATTGTAGAAATTTTTTAAAATACACAAAGACAAAAAAATTAATCTTATGCATAGTGCTACACCCAGAGATATCCACTTTTAATGCTTTTAGTATATTTTGTTCTGGTCTTTTTTCAATGTACACATAGATTAACATTAATAACATATTGCTACCAAGATTGTATGTAAAGTTTTAAATTCTATTTTTTCTCCTCCTAACATTACATTATATTATGTTATGTTAATATGTTAATAGAACATATTTTAACATATGTGTAGTCATAATATAACATATGTTAATATAAGGGTATAGAAAGGTAAACTTGGTCCTAAGTTTAATAATACTCATAGGCATTTTTGAAATAAAAACTTATCATGTTTTAAGATATATACCTTACAGACTTCATGTTGATTTCTTTAGATCTTTGTTACAAACAAACTTGGCAGAAAGAAAATTTGCTTATACTTTATATCCCCTTGATACTCCTAAAACGAAGTAAAACAAATGTTGTTTGTGCCTCCAAATAGAGCCAACTAAAGATGAACTCATATATTTACACATAGAAATGAACTCTAAGCCTATCAATGAAAAGAACTAGGATAATCCAAAAACTTGTATATCTATGGTCTTTTAAGCAAACTTCCTTTCCCTCTAATTCTCAGAAACTTCCATTAAAATTAGTAATATCTATAATAAACGATTTTGAATGGTGCTAAAATATTTAAACAATGGAGAAAAAACTCTTAAGCAGATTAAGCTACCCATGAGACACAGGCAAGGAGATGAATGGTTTGAATGACATAATTGGAGAATTTAGGAATGACCTGGCCAGAAACGCCAGTCACCTGAGAGGGCTGGTCCACTATCTAAAGACACCATGTTGTCCTATGGTAAAATCCAGTGTGGTGAGGAGGAAGCTGAGTTGTGCCTGTGGCAAAGGTCTGAATTAACAGACTGTATTTATTTAATTTCTAGAGTCTGAATACGATGGGACAATAAAGCTATATTCAGAGAAGATGCTTTAGGGAAATATTTTGGAGCTGGGTGGGACTGAGTGAATCATTCCGTCCAACAGTCTCTGCCGGGAACAGAAAACTGAGAAAAATCTTCCTGGTCATTTGGTAGTTCAAGAAATTACCCTTGGAAAAGTTTCAGCTCAGTAGCTCAAGTCACCAAACCAGGTAATATAATAGATTTTGCTTTAAGTTCAAAAAGATGGTAACTGATAAATAACAGATAGTCGTAGACAGTAAGTAAATACTAAGTGATTTATCAGCACATACCACTGGTTAAAAAGTCTTTACACTGACCTCAGACTTAACCCCATTTTGAAAAATTATTTGAAGAAAAGGCAGAGTGAGGGGCAATAACTCACATTACACAATGTATTTATGTAAAGCATCACTTAACCAAAGTTTCATGGTCAATGCCAGCTCTTTCGGGTCCAAGGTGATTAGGACACACCTGTGTGAAGTACAGTCTGGCAGCCACAGAGACGAAGCAAAACACATTTCTTAATTAAAACTGGAGGAAAATTGTGGGTGCTGGGAATGCAATTACATGAGTTGGAAATGGGCCAGGATTTTGCTAGAGCTCTTAGGATCTTTCAAAATGAAAACTCATCAGATTTTTAAGTCTGAAGTTTCTATTTTATTTTATGAGGGTTAGAATACCTAACGTGAAATCTACCTCCTTAACAAAGTTTTAAGTGTACAATACAGTATTGTTGACTCTAGACATGATGTTGAACACCAGATCCCTAGAGCTTATTTACCTTGCTTGACTAAAACTGTATGGCTCCTGATTAGTAACGACCCATTTCCCAATCCCCCCAGCCTTGATGACCACCATTCTAACTCTTTGAGTCTATGAATTTGACTCTTTTAGATACCTCATGTAAGTAAAATCTGTGACCAGCTTTTTTCACTCAGCATGATGTCCTCAAGGTTCATCCATGTTGTTGTATATTGCAGAATTTCCTTCTTTTTTAAGGCTGAATAGTGTTCCATTGTACGTATATAATCATATGTCACTTAATGACAGGGACACATTCTGAGAAATACATCATCAGGTGATTTCATCGCTGTGCAAATGTCGTAGAATGCACTTACACAAACCTAAGTGGTCTAGCCTACTACACTCCTAGGCTCTACAGTATAGACTATTGCTCCCAGGCTACAAACCCGTACAGTGTGTTTGTGTACTGAATACTGTAGGCAATTATAACACAATGGCAAGGAGTTGTATGTCTAAACATAGGAAAAGTACAATAAAAATAAAGTATAAAAAATAAAAAATGATACACCTGTATAGGGCGTTTATCATGAATGGAGCTTGCAGGGCTAGAAGTTTCTCTGTGTGAGTGAGTGCATGGTGAGTGAGTGGTGAGTGAATGTGAAGGCCTAGGACATGACCGTGCACTGCTGTGGTCTTCATAAACACTGTACACTTAGGCTACACTAAACCCATTAAAAACCGCTGTTCTTTCTTCAATAATAAATGAACCTTAGCTTACTATAATTTTTTACTTTATACACTTTGTAATTATTTTTTAGCTTTTTGATTCTTTTGTAATAGCACTTGGCTTAAAGCACACATTGAACTGTGGTACAAAAGTATTTTTTCTTCATATCCTTATTCTAAAAGCTATTTTCTTTTTTTCTTTTTTTTTTTTTTTTACTGTTTTAACCTTTTTGTTAAAAACTATGACACAAACACACACATTAGCCTACACCTACACAGGGTCAGGATCATCAGTATCACTGTCTTACACCCGCATCTCTTGTCCCAAGATCTTCAGGGTCCATAACATGCATGGAGCTATCATCTCCTAAGACAGCAATGCCTTCTTTTAGAATACCTTCTGAAGGACCTGCTGGAGGCTGTTTCCCAGTTGACTTTTTTAATACGTAGAAAGAGTATGCACTAAAATAATGATTAAAAGTATAGTATAGTAAATGCATAAACCAATAAAAACAGATGCTTATTATCAAGTACTATGTACTCTACACAACTAGATGTGCTGTACTATATTGCAGGACTGCCAGCACAGTAGGTTTCTTTATAATAGCATCACTCCAAACTTGTGAGCAATACATTGCACTTCGACCCTATGACTACAACATCATTAGGCAATAGGAATTTTTCAGCTCCACTGCAATCTTACGCGATGACCATTGTATATGTGGCCCATCGTTGACTGAAACGTTGTTATGTGATGCATGAACAGACATTTTCTTTGTCCATTCACCTGGCTATAGACATTTAACTTGTTTCCATATCTTGGCTATCAAATCTGAATTTTCTAAAAAAAAACCACTAATAACACATCAGGTTCATTCTACAAAAAGACCGTGATTATGTTTTGGCTTCACAGGAAAAGCTCATTCTCCTAAAACATCCCAACTCCAACCCAGGCACTTAGGTGATTCACGAGTACTTGATACTAATCAAAAAAGGGTCAGTCATTAAGTCCTTTTAATGTTAGAAAATTCACCATGCCCGTAAACCTGAAGCCCTTCACATAAACTTTAATGAATAGAAATGACTTATATAGAATGTTTTCTTCTTTGTATTTTTTTCTTCTGTCAGAATAGTGTAATAATCAAAAGTATTGCAGCATTGCATCCAGAATCAAAGAAACTTAATTTCAAACCCTAGCTCAGCCATTTTCTAGCTGTGTGACTTCAAGCAAGTTATTTAACCTCTCTGAGACTTTATATCATTGAAATATCATTAAATAGTTATTATCAAGTGCTTACTATTTATGCATTTTATCCCATTTTATCCTCCCTATAACCCTAAGAGATAAGTACTATAATTGATCACATCTTAATGTTGAAGAAATTGAGGCACAGAAAGGTTAAAGAATTGGCCAAGTATCTTACTCAATCCTCACATCAATCCAACTAGATAGATACTATCTGTAGTCTCACCTTAAAAATGTAGAAACCAAGCCCAGAAAAGTCAAATAACTTGCCCATACCCAGACAGCCAGTATGTGGCAAGGCTAAGGTGAAAATCTAGACTGGCCAATGTGAGAGCCACAGAACAAATGCTGTAGGCATGCAGAGCACGTAGCATGACGCCTGTAACTCAGCTGCTCTGAAATATCAGAAAACCATGCAGTATTGAGAAGTAGATACATCCCCAATAGCTCACCCAGAAAGAAGGTTGTGTGTGCATGCAGTTGCATACACACATGAAATACACGATTTAAAACAGCACCTCAGTGAGGTGTTCAGAAAGAATGCAAACTCTGACATAAATCATCTAGATCTGATTCAGCTCCACTCCTTATTAACTGATGAGTTTGGATAAATCACTTAATTTCTCAGGTTCTTTAACTAAAACATAGATAATAACATAAACAGTACAGTGGTGTCGTAGGCATAAGACATGTGTAAGTGCCAATCACACTGAACCAAACATATACCTTACAAAGACTCCTCTCTTCACTGCCACTCCCTTCGTCTTTCTCTTTACTGACTTGAAAGGGGAAAAAAGCCACATGCAAGTCTTAAAATCATGCAGAACGAGAAACAGTTTTTAATAGGCAGGTCAGCCACATACTGTTGAGCAGGTTGTACACTGAACAAGGGCACCCAGCCAAGGGAGCAAAGTTAAAATGTAGCTCACACCCTGCTTGAAGAAAGAATTCCATTTTTGTTCACAAAAGGTATCTGCTACTCTAAAAGTGGCACGCCTATGCAGCTGCATCACCCAGTAGTGTTTTCATTAAGTCATTCTAGACTATATTCCTAGGACTTGGGAAACCAGAAAAATTCTCCATGGAAACTGGGTTATTCTTTTGCTACAATTTATAAACTTCCTTTAAAGTCAGACTGCAAATACTAAAACAATTGGGTCCTTGCCACAGTTTCTTAATCAGGTTACTTGTTCTAGATTGAATAAGTAGGAAAAGGTGTACCGTAATTCATGGATTTGATAATAAAGATGTAAATTTTCGTCGAGTTCATAAGAGTTGCAGCCTCACTATATGAGTAACATCCCTGAACTGAGATAGGTGCCAGACATTCATTCATCTATTAAAGAAGAAAATGGAATTGCTCTGCATGATCTAGAAGGAAAGGGAGTAGAGATAAGAAGCTAACTTTTTTCAGCATATTCAAAGTGCTAGATTCTGTGCTAGGAAATATGAGAACCTTCCCGATATCATTCTCATTATCAAAACTACAAATATTTGTTTAAAATATTCACATAATTTAAACTACAGGTTGCCAGGCATGGTGGCTCACATCTGTAATCCCAGCACTTTGGGAGGCCGAGGCAGGCAGATCTCCTGAGGTCAGGAGTTCAAGACCAGCCTGGCCAACATGGTGAAACCCCACCTCTACTAAAAAATACAAAAATTAGCCGGGCATGTTGGTGGGTACCTGTAATCTCAGCTACTCAGGAAGCTGAGGCAGGGAGAATTGCTTGAACCCAGGGGGCGGAGGTTGCAGTGAGCTGAGATTGTGCCACTGCACTTTAGCCTGAACAACAGAGCGAGATTCCGTCTCAAAAATAAAAAATAAAAAAACGAAAGGTTGAGGATGAGAGGAGGAGACATTGACTTCTCTCTTTTTTTTTTTTTTTAACCCTTCTGTGCTACTTTAATGTTTTCAACCGAATGTATGAGTAATTATGCTGGTAACCAGGAGAGATGAACTTTAATTATGCTTGTAACCAGGAGAGACTGACATTATCACCAGTTTTAAATATGAGAAACCCAAGACTCAACAAATATTATGTAACTTTTTTGCAAGGTCACACGGTTAGAAAATGATGGAGCCAGTACTTGCCTTTGAAAACAATACTGTGTGAGACAAATGAGTTGGAGGGGATGGAAGAAAGAAGTTCAGAAAGTTCACTCTTCATAACTTCATCTGTAACTAACATGGGCCACTTGGCTGTCTGCTAAGAAAAACAAGACCGGGGCATGATAAAGGACTTGAAGAAATGGGTTCAAATATAAAAACAGAGCCACCATCATGGGCATGAGAAGGAAAGCTGACTGAGATGAAGTAAATGGATTGCTCAGCAAAGATGAGGGCCTGCTAAGATTGGAACTCATAAATTTGTAATGGAGCCAATCAGCACAATTATATAATTTTTCCCAGGAGTGCTGGGCAAGCCCAGCCGCAGTTGATTCCAGATGGATGAGGCAGGTGTGGTGTTAAGCCGGGGTTTTAAGAATCTTAAGGAGACTTGCTGTTTAAAAGCAGGTAAGACATGGACTGTGCCTTCCGTTCCCTTCTGAGAACACACTTGAAATAAAAGCAGAGTAGGGTTAAAAGGAAAGCGTGACACCAAACTTCACAAAAATGGCAAGTAGATAGGGATGGGTTTATGTGAAACAGGCAGAGGCTGCCTTGGAGGAATAGGAGCCAGCCTGCCCGATCAAATCTCCATGGGTTCTGAGCTCAAAGTGAGCAGATGCGACAGAGGGCAAAAGTGAGAGGTGGAGAAACCACTGTGGGCCTCCCTGGAGCTCTAAGGAAGAGAAAATTGCATCAGTGAGCCCTTCCATTCTCATTTATCCATTCCCTCCCATCTCCAATTTACGGCCCAGACATTCTTCAGGACGTGCTTCTCTAAGGAAACTGGAAGAAATGTAAAAAGCTAAACTTCTACTCTAGATGTTGACAACTCTGAATAAAATCCCCTCATTCTTGGATTTGAGGTAGAGGGAGAGGAAAGACACCATCTGAGATATGCTAGGCTGAGTATTGTCACCTGCAAAGCCCAGAATAAACAAACAGAAAAATTGATTCTTCAAAACAAAATGATAAAATGCAAGGCACAAAAAAAAAGTAAAAAAAAAAAAAAAAAAAGATTATAATTGTATGTGCAGAGAGATCTGAGAAGACATTATTCCATAAAACAACACCAGAATGCTATGAAAAGGGATCACTCAGAACACAGCAAAGAAAAAAATCCTCAAAATAAAAAATGTACATAAAGATAGAAAACAAGGCTTAAAAAAATCTCTCAGAGCAAAAGACAAAAGCATGCAATATGAGAGAATAAATTAAAATTAAACACACAGGCAACCAGTCCATACGTTCCAACATCTGATTAGCAGGAGTACTAGAGAACACAGGAAAAAGAGAAAGAGTTTAAAAAAAAAAAAAGACGTGTTGCATTAAAAGGGTTCAGAAAGTGCCTAGTACAATGAATGAACAAAGCCCTATGCCGAGGCACTCATTCATTCGTTCATTCATTCATTCACACAACAAATATCGTACATGTTTTAGACGGTGAGGATGCAACTGTTATATAGATAGCTGGGCCGGGCATGGTGACTCATGCCTATAATCCCAGCTACTCAGGAGGCTGAGGCAGGAGAATCGCTTGAACCTGGCAGTTGGAGGTTGCAGGGTTGCAGTGAGCCAAGATTGTGCCACTGCACTCCTGCCTGGATGACAGAGCGATATTCTGTTTCCAAAAAATTATATATATATATACAGCTCTACAAACTGTGCCCAAGGAGCTCATATTTTAGACAGATGGGACAAAAGCAAAGCAAATCATTAAATGAGATCATTTCAGATAATGTTAAGTGCCATGAGGAAACCACGGAGAAATAATGTAATCAAGAGTGGGGGAACAGTGGGCTCCCCTAGATTGGGCAGAGATGGAAAGCCTCTCTGAGAAGGTGGCATTGGGATTATAAGAAGCCTCCAGCCATGACAAAATCTGAAGGTAAAGCATTCCTTATGAAATTTCACACCACCTTGAAAAAAAGTATTCTGAAAACTTCCAAATAAAGTTAGCCACAAAGAAATGAGAACTAAGGCTGAAATTACATTTCTTTCTTTTTTTTTTTTTTTTGAGACGGAGTCTCGCTCTGTTGCCCAGGCTGGAGTGCTGTGGCCGGATCTCAGCTCACTGCAAGCTCCGCCTCCTGGGTTTACGCCATTCTCCTGCCTCAGCCTCCCGAGTAGCTGGGACTACAGGCGCCTGCTACCTCGCCCGGCTAGTTTTTTTGTATTTTTTAGTAGAGACGGGGTTTCACCGTGTTAGCCAGGATGGTCTCGATCTCCTGACCTCGTGATCCGCCCGTCTCGGCCTCCCAAAGTACTGGGATTACAGGCTTGAGCCATGGCACCCAGCCGAAATTACAGTTCTTATCAGCAACAGAAATGCTAGATGACAAATAAAGCAATGGTTTCAAAGTCCCCAGAAAGATACTTTTTTTATTTTTACTCGTTTGTTTTAATTCATTTTTTTAAACTTATTTTAGGTTCAGGGGTACATGTGCAAGTTTGTTATATAGGTAAATTGTGTGTTAAGGGGGTTTGGTGGACAGATCATTTCATCACTCAGGTAATCAGCATAGTACTCAATGGGCAGTTTTTCAATCCTCTCCCTCCTCCCACCCTCTGGTGTTAGGCCCCAGTGTCCATTGTTCCCTTCTTTGTGTCCATGTGTACTCAATGTTTAGCTTCCACTTACAAGTGAGAACACGCGCTATTTGGTTTTCTGTTCCTGTGTTAGTTTGCTTAGGATAATGGCCACTAGCTCCATCCATGTTGCTGCAAAGGACATGGTCTCATTCTTTTTTATGGCTGCATAGTATTCCATGGTGTATATGTACCACATTTTCTTTATGTAGTCTCTCATTGACGGCCATTTAGATTGATTCCATGTGTTCGCTATTGTGAATCATACTACAATGAACATATGTGTGCATGTGTCTTTATGGTACAATGATTCATATTCCTTTGGATATATAACCAGTAATGCGATTGCTGGGTTGAATGGTAATTCTGTTTTAAGTTCCTTGAGAAACCATCGAACTGCTTTCTACAATGGCTAAACTAATTTACACTCCCACCAGCAGTGTATAAGCATTTCCTTTTCTCCACAACCTTGTCAGCGTCTGTTATTTTATTACTTTTTAATAATAGCCATTCTGACTGATGTGAGATGGCATCTCACTGTGGATTTGATTTGCATTTCTCCGGTGACTAGTGATGTTGAGCATTTTTTCATATGCTCGTTGGCTGTGTGTAGTCTTCTTTTGAAAAGTACCTTCTCATGCCCTTTGCCCACTTTTCAATGGGGCTGATAATTTTTTAACCTAGAATTCTATGCCTGCTTAAACTACCACTAAAGAACAAAGATACTTTAATATGCTCACAGGCTCAGAAAGACTTCCTTCCCATGTACCCTTTCCATGGAAGTTATCTAAGGTTTTTTCTGGCAAAATGAGGAGTTACCAAATAAATAAACAAACAAAAACTAGTGGATACAACTGAGGAAACTTCTGAAAGGAGGACCCAGGGTGTAAGTTATGTCAACTGAGCAAGCAGTCCAAAGTGAAGCAGGAGGATGGAGTTCAGGGAAACAGGAAGATTCAGTAAAACAGGAAGCATGATTGAGAACTTAGAAAAACATATGGGCATGATCAAGGCAAGCAGCAAGAGAAAGAAGAGGCCCTTAGACCTCAAGGACAGTAATACAAGAAAGATGTGGTCCAACTATGACACCATTTTAAGCAAATTCCCATCCCTTCTCTACTTAGGTAACTGCTCCTTCCCTCATACTCCCTGTTTTCTGGAGAAAATGAACCAAAGGCTCTGGCTTAAAAGCACCACACATAAAGGAGAAGTTCAGTGAGATGCTAGAATGATGACAGGGAACTTAGGTAAAAGCCTGCAAAATGAACAGTGAGGACCCAGGCCCATTCCCCCGACTCTCAGCTCTAGGATGCCAGCAGCAAGGCTTACAACCCTGTAGTCCTCCCCAGCAGGGCCCCAGCAGGAGAGAAAGGAGCATCTGTCTCTTGAGGAACTGAAGCACCTCAGAGGTAAGCCCTTGGGTCCTGACACTGCAGCACCCTGATGAAAACTCCAGTTGCATCCACCTTCCACAGCGAGACCTACCAGATAACAAGCCCTACCCTCATACACACACAGCAACTGCTCAGCTTTTTAAGTTCTCATTCTTCAATACCAAGAGCACGCTAAGGATCAACAGAAATTTGAACAGAGCTGCTAACACAATCAAGACAGCAAAATAAACAGAAAGTAGGCTCTCATAGGACACAGAGACAAATTAGGAAAGAAAAGGAAATCTAAATAATGTTGGAAAAGTAAAAGAAAATATTCCACTCATGAAGCAAGATGGTTAGAAACAAGGGACAATCTGAAATCAAGCAAGAATTTTGAAATTAAAAATATGATAGGCTGGGTGAGGTGGCTCACACCTGTAATCCCAGCATTTTGGGAGGCCAAGGTGGGCAGACTGCTTGAGCGCAGAAGTTCAAGACCAGCATAGGCAACATAGAGTGACCCCATCTCTACAAAAAATTATCCCAGTGTAGTGGTGGACACCTGTAGTCCCAGCTACTCAGGTGGATGAGGGGGAAGGATCACTTGAGTCCAGGAGGCTGAAATTGCAGTGAGCCATGATCGTGCCACTGCACTCCAGCCTGAGTGACAGAGCAAGATCCTATTTCAAAAAAATAAAAATGACAGCCAAAATAAAGAATTCAACAGAGGACTTAGAAGATAAAATGCAAGAAATCTTTTTAAAAAGTAGAACAGAAAAGGACATATGAAATGATGATAAATAATAAGGAAAGGAGGATATGAGAGTAATTTGGCTGTGACACCTGCCACCACATTGATTATCAGAGTTGATTCGGCTGATCTGGCTGAATAGACGGGTGTCCCCTGCCTCCCTCACCGCTCCACCTGTGTCCCTCCTGAACCTGCACACTTGGTCAAAGAGGACAACCTTCTCTGATAGAGGAGGATCATTCTTTGGTCAAAGGCATACAAAAAGTTGCTAGTACCTCCAAACAAGAATAAGAACAGGAGAGATCAATGAAAGGGAGAAAGAAAAAAATGGCAAGGAGAAAAAAGAAAGTTTAAAAACAGACCTGTAAAATATAGTCTCCAGTCAGAAAGAGCTCACCACGTGCCTAGCAAAAAATCAAAATGATCCATCTCAAAACACATCATAGTGAAATTCTGAAATACTAGTAATAAAAGGAAGCTCCCAGGAAGGAAAAATACATCTGCTACAAAGCATTGGGAAAAAGAAAAGCCAGACTTCCAACAAGAGCATTAGAAATTAGATGACAATGGGGCAAAAACTTCAAAACTCTGAGTAAAATTGACTCATCCAAAATTTCAGCCAAATTGGCAATCAAATGTAACAGTGTGTGTGTGTGTGTATATGTCTATATATAATATTTATCAATATATATAATAAAAAGTCTCCCAAAAAAACAAAGTTACAGCCTATACAGCCTTTTTGTAGCTACTGGAGGATGTGCTCCATCAAAATGAGGGAGTAAATCAAGAAAGAGGACTCCACAGAGTCCAAAAAACAAAGGATCAATACAGAGAGAGGCAGAGGAATTCTCAGGATGACAGCCGGGCAGTCAGTCCAGAAACATTGTGTCCAGATGAGAGTAGGGGGACTGTGGGACCTGCATAGATGACTCCAAGGAGTGGGCAAATGGAACCATGAGCTTATCAAATAGGTGGAAGGTCATGTTGAGACATTTTTTGAGCTCTCAGAGGGTGTGGGAAACTAGATGCAGATTCAAAGAAAACAAAGTAAATGAAAATAAGGTAATTATTAATTCCAGGAAATTAATTCCAGAAAATCAGTGTTACACAAATAAGGAAATCTAATCACGATACTGTAAACCAAAAATAAAATTCTAAGGCCCCCCAACGAACTGAATGGACTTCCTCCTCAGCCAGGGCTCTTTTAAAATTTAACCTGAGATACCAGTTCAGACCAGGATGAGAAGTGGGGAATCTGGCATGCCTCATTATACCTCTCCAACATTAACATCAACATCAACACAAACTTGAAGTCTGATAAGAAACATTTCACAGCCTATTCTCTCTGAAGCCTGCTACTGGAAGGCTTCCTCTGCAAATAAGAACTTGGGTCCCCACAGTCCTTCATCTCAACCCAGACATTCTTTCCTACGGATCCCAGGTCTTCAGATAAAGTCAACCAATTGTCATCCAGGAAATTTTTTAATCTACCTATAAGCTGGAGGCCCCTGCTTCGAGTTGTCCCACTTTTCTGGACCAAACCAATGTACTTCTTAAATGTATTTGATTGAAGTCTCATGTCTCCCTAAAATGTATAAAACCAAGCTGTACCCCAACCTCCTTGGGCACATGTTCTCAGGACCTCCTGAGGGCTGTGTCCCAGGCCACGGTCATTCATATTTGGCTCAGAATAAATCTCTTCAAATATTTTACAGAGTTTGACTCTTTTCATTGACAATACATATGTCATAAATTTAACATGAAAATACCAAGAAAGGATTTGACCACAATTTGTAAAGTGAAGCTCCTCATTTGCCAAGCTAGGAAGTCACAAATAATACCTTAGTTTGATTAATTTATATAGTATTTCTGAAAAATACAGAGATACATTGCAAAAGAAACAGCTAAAAAGAATTTAAAATTATTGCCCCTGCAAATCAGAGTTAGTCATAAGACTGCTGTGTTTTTGTTATGAACTTTTTAATTCTATTTATGTTCTCTAATTTTAATAAAAAAATAATTTGATAGAAATAGAAATTATTCTTAATTTATTAGTGATGACTAATGACAAGAGCTAGCCTTCAGTGCCTCACATTAGCTGAGAGCTTTACACATGTTACATACATAACCCTTGCCCACAACCTTCTAAGATTGTTGCTAACATCACCCCAATTTACAGAGGTAGATATTGAGGTTTAGCGTTAAGCAACCAGCCAAGCGGAGTCAAGATCCAAATTCTAATTCCACTTCAGAACCTGAGTTCTTATTCTATACTGCTTGTCCATTTTTGAAGACTTTATTTTTTGTGCCATCCTATTAGGCACTATCAAGAAGCCACATACCCAGTGCACGCATCTTACGCATACACACACCGATGTCTTCTGGTAGAAAAAATAACCCCCAGGACAAAAGATGGCACAGTATTCTGTAATCTAAATAAACTCTGATTTGTTATTCCTTCTCCTCACCCCCAAACATTCTAAATTGGCTAGATGAAATCAAAGCTTTTGTTATTCAAATGCAAAGTGGAACATTTTATAACATAAAACTCCACTGAGAAACAAAAGGAAACAGAAGTGTTTCTTGGCACCAAGCACCAAAACTTGGACAATGAAGGTCTGTTAAATGAGCAGATCCTAACAAAAATACATGTAGTTAAGAAGTAAAGGTTGGCTGGGCACAGTGGCTCACGCCTGTAATCCCAGCACTTTGGGAAGTTGGGGCGGGAGGATCATTTGAGCTCAGGAGTTTGAGACCAGCGTGGGCAACAAAGTAAGACCTCGTGTCTACAAAAAATACAAAAACTTAGCCAGACATGGTGGTGCATGCCTGGAGACCCTCTCTACTCGGGAGACTGAGGATAGAGGATCCCTGGAACCTGGGAGGTTGAGGCTGCAGTGAGCCATGAGTACACCATTGCACTCCAGTCTGGGGGACACAGAGAGACTCTGTGTCAAAAAGAAAAGAAAAAAGAAAAGAAATAAAAGTTAAGGTTTTCATAACTCTCACAGAAGAGCTTTCCACCTTCTTTTGGTGAGGCTGTGGGGAAAACAGCACTCATATCCATTGCTGGTGAGGGCAAAAATTGGTACAATACCTGTGGAGGTAATTTAGTACTATTTATTCAATCTCACTTCTGAGAATTTATCCTGTACATACAGAGCACACAAGAGAAGTGATAAATGCCTTGAAGTTATTTATTGCAGCATTGCTTTTAACAACTAAAAATTAACTGGGCACGGTGCCATGTGCCCATAATCCCAGCTATCTGGGAGGCTGAGACAGCAGGCTCACTTGTGACCAGGAGTTCGAGACCAGTCTGGGCAACATAGTGAGACATAGACATAGTGAGACCATGTCTATAAATATATAGATAAATAAATAAATAAATACAATTAAAGATTAGGAACAACCCACTGCCCACCAAATGGGGGCAGGTTAAACACAAAGTGGAATATAATGGAACGCTATGCAGCGGTTAAAGGTAGTACTCATGGGCACAGACACTGTAGCCAGATTGCTTGAGGTTAAGTCTTGGGTTCTGGGCAGTGCCACACTGGAGGCAGCCACCCTGGATGACAAGATTCTACTGTGAAATTCTAAGGGATTTTGTCAATTGTTTGTTTAACACAACTATTTTTAAAAATTAAATTATATAAACATATAATTAAATGATATTAAAGACAAGGATAATAAATACGTAAAATTCATCACCTTCTAATTATTTTACTATTATCTATGCTGTTGTCTAGGCTATTTAAGTCTATTCCACCTGTATGATAGAAACATTATACAATGGTGTGTGACTGAGCACCTCCTCCCAACTCAGTGTTCAGGGTCGACAAGTTGATGACGTGAAATCATCCACAGGGGTGTATTTACATCTCAGAATTGACAAATGCTACAAATCAAGGCTTTTGTTTACTTTTTACTTTTGGTATAAATGGGTTACCACTATGTTGCCCAGGCTAGTCTTGAACTCCTGGTCTCAAGTTATCCTCCTGCCTCAGCCTCCCCCAAGTGCTGGGGTTACAGGTCTGGGCCACCGCACCGGCCATGAGCCTTTTTTAGAGAGCCACTTAAACATTTGTCATCAGTCCACTGGTTACATGTGATCGGTACCTCCGTTTTGCTATCTGTAAACTCAGGATGATAACAGTACCTATTTGATAGGGTTATTGAGAGGATTCATGGATTAACACATGTCAAGCACTTAAGAGAATGCTCAGCCTGCAATACAGTCACGGTAAAGGGGAGTTATGCTTCAGATTGTTACTACCAATACAGAAAGATCTCCAAGCTATATTGTTCCATTTTTTAAAAGCTCAGCAAAGCATGTATGAATGCTCTATTTTAGATACAAAAGAGGGACAATTGAAAATACATATCCACAGTGTCTTCAATAAAGAAGCCTTGGAAGGATATGCAAAAAATGAATGAAAGGGGTTACCTGTTTCATCTTCGGTTGGAGGAATGGGAAGAGCTAGGTGGATGGAGGACTTGAGTAAGAGCAAGAGGTTTCAACGTACCTTGTATTTCCATTGAATTTTATGTTTTTGAGCTACAGAAACACATTCCCCATTCAAAACATTAAAATAAAAACTGAACAATTTTCATTAATCCAATGAGCATTTCATCCTCATCTGATGTAATTAAAATGCTATGAAAGTCCCTCTGTGAGGGTCAGAAGGGGCACAGAGGAAGAGGAGACCCTGGCTTCTGCTCTGCAGGAGTGCATGCTCCACTTGGAGAGGCAGAGCACACAGAGAACACACAGGGAGAACAGCTTGGAGGGAGGGGTGCGAGTCTGACTGCAGATGCACAAACACCATGGGGCTTTGCACCTCCATCATGCAGATACGATGCGGTTCTTAAGAGGTACTTACCCTGTTGTATAAGGGATGTTTATGCCCCCTAGATTAATGCTTTCACATCCAACAATAAATAGGGTTGAAAAACACAGTAAAGACACACCACTGCAGATCATTGCTAGTTTTGCAGATTCTCTGGCACCAAGTTTCAATTTTTTGATAATGTAGCCTCCGAGGACAATACCAACACCAGCACTGGGAACGATAATAACCCCTGGGGAGAAGAGAAGGAGAGGATTAATTTGAACTCATGTACACTATTATTCATCTTATCTATTCTATCTCTTGCTCAGTAGTACTAAGGTAAAGAATCAAAAATTACTGTAATCAATACATCTTCATTGTGTGTGATTTTATAGTATAATATTATTTTCAACACATACAATCAACAATGGACTCACATCCAGATTTCAATAAAAACTTTTATACAGCAATAAAATAAAGACAAGCAACCCATTACAAAAGTGAATAAAACTTGAGTAAGTTCTTCACCAAAGACAAAATCCAGACAAACAATAAACACGTGAAAGGGGGTCAACCTCATTATACAGAAGGAAATACAGATGATGCACCTAACATAGAAATGATAAATACTCAGGCGACAGGTACCCTAAATACCCCAATTTGATCATTACACATTCTATGCATGTCACAACATTCCACGTGTACCTCATAAATATGTATGAATGTAATGTATAAAATAATTTTTTTAATTTGAAAACCACAGTGAAATACCACTACACACCAATCATGTTGGTGAAAATTGTAAAGTCTAACAATACCACACGTTAAAGATGGAACGTAATGGGAACTCTCAACACATTGGCAGGATGTAAATCTCAACACTCACTTTGAAAAACAGTTTGGCATTATCTGGTAGAGTTGAAGATATACACACCCTGTGGCAATCAATTCCATTCTTGAATCTATACCCTGAAAAAACTTGTGCACGTGGGTACCAAAAGAAGTGGACAAGATATTTGAAGCACTGTAATAGTAAAAAACTGGAAATAAACCAAATGTCCATTAATAAATATATCATGTATAGTATATCTATATAAAGGAGTGCCTCTATACACTCATTAAATGGAAAGAAACATAGCTACATACAGCTTTGTATGATGAATTATACAAAGACAATGATGAACAGAAGGAACCAAATGCAACAGAATGCACATGACATGACTACGTTGGTATGAAGTTCAACAACTTGTAAAATTAACAGCATTGTCTGGGAATGCGCAAACAGGTAGTACAACTATGAAGAAAAACCAGGAGTAATTAACACAAAAGCCAAGATAGTATAGGGATTCATGGTATCAGGAAGGGATGCAGGAGGTTCCTCTGGTGCTGAAAATACTTCTTGCCATGACCTGGGTAATAGTTACTGCTGTGGTCTGAATGTTTGTGTCCCCAAAAAGTTCACATGATGAAATCCTAATCCCCAAGGTGATTAGGAGGTGGGACCTTTGGAAGGTGATTAGGTCACAAGAGTGGGAGGCCTGATGAATGGGATTCGTGCCGTTATAAAAGAGGCCTGAAAGAGCTACCTCACCTTTCCATGTGAAGTTACATGGTGGGAGGTCACATGTGAGAAGACAGCCTTCTATGAGAAATTGGGCCCTCCTTCACCACACAGGGCCAGGGCCTTGTTATTGGACTTCCCAACCTCCAGAACAGTGAGAAACAAATTTCTGTTGTTTAGCATTCACCCAGTCTATGGTAATTTTGTTACAGTTACCTGAATGAACTAAGGCAGTTACACTGTGTTCACTTTATAATAATTTCTAAATTATGTTTAATGTACTTCTGGGTAAGTTATTTTTCATTGTAAAAAAATAAAGAAATTGGCCAGATGTGGTGGCTCACACCTGTAATCCCAGCACTTTGGGAGGCTGAGGTTGGCAGATCAGTTGAGGTCAGGAGTTTGAGACCAGCCTGGCTAACATGGCAAAACCATGTCTCTACTAAAACTACAAAAATTAGGCAGGTTTGGTGGTGCACACCTGTAATCCCAGCTACTGAGGAGGCTGAGACAGGAGAATCGCTTGACTGAACCCTGGAGGCAGAGGTTGCAGTAAGCCAAGATCGTGCCGCTGCATTCCAGTCTGGGTGACAGAGTGAGACTCCATCTCAAAAAAATAAAATAAAATAAAGAAATAATTATGGTGCCTGCCCCCAAGAACCTTACAATCTAAAAGAGAAACAAACAACTTAATAGAAATTAGAATACAATAAAATAATTATACGAAGTGCAGGGAGAGAGTCTTCCCTGAATGAAATCTGGGAGGGTTTCACACAAGTGGCAGTATTTGAGTTGATTCTCAATAGGTGAGACAGAATCTGCCCAAAGGACCAGCACAGAGACTATCCTACACAAAGAAAATATCTGCACAAAGAAAATACATGCACAGAGGCATGAAATAATGAAATTGAGGATTCAAAGCAATACAAAATATTGAGTATGGAAAGGAAGCAGCTGGGAGGTGGAAAGACCTGGAGAAGAGAGTTAGGGAAAACGGAGACCATGAAAGACCATGGAAAGGAGCTCAGGTTGTATTTCTGATCATGGAGGCCGCTGAAGAATTCTGAGCTGCGGTTGACAGGATGGAAGCTCTGTATTACAAAGATCAATCTTGAAACGACATGCAAGACAGCTTAGATGGGGTCAAAACTCAAGTCAGAGAAGTGGTCAGGGGGATGACTGCAAAGGTCCTTGTGAGCCACAGTAGGGCCCTACAAAGATGGCCCAATAAATTAGATAAGGACAGGGAGAGAGGAAGGATGACTACATGACACCAGATGAAGGAAGAAATCTGGAATATGAGGAGGAAATGTGTGAGCAGAGCAGCTCAATGGCCCCTATTGTAGACTTGTTGATTGTGAAGGGCCTGAGGAACAATCAGGTGAAATGCCTCACCCAGTGTGTCTGTGGGCTGCAAGATCAACAAAGAGCTGGCCGGGGGATTTATAGCCAGGAGATGAATTCATGGCATAAATGAGATGCTCCAACAAGATGGTGCAGAGTAAGAAAACAAAAGAGCCAAAACTAACATCCAACATCCAGAAGAGTGCCAATGTTAATGGGGTATCATAAAAAGGTTAGCCCACATAGCAAGTTGAAAATGGACAGCCACAGAGGCTGGAGGAAATGTGGGAAACAAAAATGTCAGAAGCCGGAAAAACTTGGATTTTGGATTCAGAAAGACTGGTGTTCAAATCCTCACTCCATTTTTTGTAGCCATGTAATCATGCAGGCTTCCTAAACCTTCTAACTCAGGATTTTTTGCCTTGTCATGGAGATGTATTCCTTTTACCTTAGCCTTAGAATGAAGATTACAGGAACTATCTATAAGTAGACACAGTACATAGTATTTGGTACATAATATAAATTGTAGCTATTAATTAGCCAGGCAAGATGGTGGGTGCCTGTAATCCCAACTACTTGGGAAGCTGAGGCAGGAGAATGGCTTGAACCCAGGAGACAGAGGTTGCAGTGAGCCAAGATGTGCCATTGCACTCCAGACTGGGCAACAAGGTGAGACTCTGTTTCAAAAAAAAAAAAAAAAAAAAAAATTATAATTATTACCATTACAACTGTGCCATAGAAAACCAAGGAGAGAGAACAGGCATGGTGGCTCATGCCTATAATCCCAACACTTTGGAAGGGTGAGGCAGGCAGATGATTTGAGGTCAGGAGTTCTAGACCAGCCTGACCAACATGAAGAAACCCCGCTCTACTAAAAATACAAAAATCAGTGGGGCTTGGTGGTGCATGCCTGTAATCTCAGTTACTCGGGAGGCTGAGGCAGGAGAATTATTGCTTGATCCCAAAAGGCAGAGGTTGCAGTGAGCTGAGACTGCACCATGGCACTCCAGCCTGGGTGACACAGTGAGACTCCATCCCAAAAAAACAAAAGAAAAAAGAAAAGAAAAGAAAACCAAGAAACCAAGGAGAGAGTTTCAAGGAGAAAATAGACAACAGTATCAAGTGCATTAGAGAAGTCCAGTAAGAAAGACTGAAGTGAGACAATGTGTCACTGGACCTCTGACAAGAGCAATTTTAAGAGTGTCACGCAAGTGGAAACCAGACTGTGATGGGCTGAGTAGTCAGTCATGAGGCCTTAGAGTTTGGGAAATCCAGTCAGCTCTTTCTAGAACTTTGCATGTAAAAGGAAGAATGGATATGGGTCTAGAATTAGACTGGGACCAAGGTAGGGCTGGGGTTTGGAGGGTTGTATCTGTTTGCTAGGATGCAGAGAGGACTCAAGCATATTTATATACTGAGGAAAATAAACTAAAAAGAGAATGAATGGTTGAATGTGGAGGGGAAAGTTCAGCTAATGACAATGCAAGATCCTTGAGAAGTCAGGATAATATAGAATTAATAGCACAGATAATCAACTTAGCCATGAATGGGGGAGAGAGACTGCCTCCTCTGGGCTAGAACAGGGGATAAATCCGTGGATGAGTAGTAGCTTTACAATGTTAGTTTTTCTGTTTTATTTTTCCATTATTTTATACACATAATGTAATACATATTTTAACAAAACAGTTGAAAAACATAGAAAAGTAGGAAGGAAAACAGCAAAGTAGGAAGGAACAAAAATCCACTGATTGCATTCTGGCATATTTCATTGCAGACGTTTTTCCTCCTAGAATTCATAACATGCTGCAGATTCATTTTTTATAGCTTTGATTTTTGTTGGGGTTTTTTTTTTTCTGTGCAATTGAAAACAAAACCACCTCTTAGAAGGAAGAGATATTGAGAACTTTAAATGTGGCCAAGGGTTGGAAAAACCATGGTGGGAAAGTGAAGGCAGCACTACTAAGAATATGTAATAGAGGGTACTACGGATCCAAACTATATTGGACACCAGAAGTCTGCAGCTGCATTCACGTGCATGGTTGCATGCTCCTGCATGTTCAACAACCCGCAAAAAGAAGCAGAGGAAGATTGAGCTTAACTTAAAGTCAGTTTTGCCTGGCAGCCAGTGTTCATCCTGTAATCCTCACCAGAGTCCTATGAAATCGGCAATGGCTTTTTTTTTTTTTTTTAGACAGAATTTCACTCTTGTCGCCCAGGTTAGAGTGCAGTGGTGTGATCTCAGCTCACTGAAACCTCTGCCTCCCAGGTTCAAGTGATTCCCCTGCCTCAGTCTCTCAAGTAGCTAGGATTATAGGTGCTGGTCACCAAACCTGGCTAGCTAATTTTTGTATTTTTAGTAGGGATGGCATTTCACCATATTGGCCAGGCTGTTCTCGAACTCCTGACCTCAGGTGATCCACCCACTTCGGCCTTCCAAAATGCTGGGATTACAGGAGTGAGCCACCGCGCCCGACCCGCATGGCCCATTTACAGATGAGGAGATTGAAGGCTCAGGAAAGTGACCTGCTCTACAGTGCGCAGCACAAAAAGGGGAGTTTGGATGGAAACTGACGTTTTCTGTTCCCAGCCCCACGCTGAGCCCACATTATCACAGCTGCCTCTTACACCCAACAGGTCCCTGGAATCTTATCCAGAGCTCTGGGGTGAGATGAGCTGGCGAATAAAGTACCCTCCCCGACAAGCAAACGTATACATGGTATCAATGTGATTAATTTACCTTTAGAATGAAAACGTTTTATTCATAAAATTTCCATTTCAACTAAGCAATTACGGAGTCTCAGACACTGTACTACAGCCTCAGGATAACAACAAATCTCCATGCTAGTAGCTGAGTCATAATTAAAAAGCAGCATAATTTATTTGATTATGCATCCTAGTTAGCATTAGGCTCTCAAACACAGAACATTTGTCATCAGTAAATATGAGGGCACATTAAATAGAGTGAAGACCCTTGAAAATGTTCTTCGGCGCCCCCGTCATCTGCATCTCGCTGCACTATCAAAACAAAACAATCTGACCACTTATTTACGCGAATATGGACATTGCTTGGATCTCCAGTCAGAGAAAGATCCAAAGTTTGCTTTGGAGAATTATAGGCGTCTTGGGTCGAGCAGCGGGGATGGGATCGGACAGTTCAGAGCCTTCTTACTTCCCCCTACTCAAAGCCGCTGGCTCCAGGTAGAGCTCTAGTAGTTCCCGGTGAGCTTATGGAGGGGCTAGGAGTCAGTTTCTCCATCCGCCACCACGCGACATCCAGGCCTCCCCGCCTGCCCACTCCCTACTGGGGGTGGAAAAAATAAATATAAATGATGGGTTCTCCTGGCAGAAGTTACGGTCCTGCCGGTCCTGCCGCTAGCCCTGTCTGAGCTCAAAATCACGTCCCTGGCTGGTGCCCTCCTACCCTTCCCTCTGTCCCCAGGCCCCAAAGAGTCTCAGCTCGCCCCTCCGCTGCGCCTCTCACCTCTGCGCCCCTCACCTCTCTGAGCCCCTCACCTCTCTGCGCCCCTCACCTCTCTGCGCCCCTCAACTCTCTGCGCCTCTGCCCCTGACCCTGCCCGGTTCCCAGCCTCGGAGGGACCTGCGAGTTCCTGCTCCACTCGCCCTCTAATGGCCAAGACCTAGGGAGCGCAGATGAGAAGCAGGTGGGGAAAAGGCCATCAACGGATGGATACCCAAGGACACTTCCATACGTTCGGTGGGGAGGACAAGGGGGACACAGTGTGGGAAGATGGGAATGCCTGCACCAAGCCCAGGCACCCGAGGCCCTAGGTGCCAGCCGTAGAGGAGAGAGCCCAACGCAATTCCTTATGTTCAAGAGGCAGATCCAGGTAAGAGTCTGGGCTCTGCAGCCAGATCCCCTGAGTTCAAATCTCAGCTCAGCCACTTAGAAGTTGCATGTCTTCAGGCAAGTTACTAAACATTTCCAGGCCGCGGATTTTCTCTTCACTGAAATGTGGATTATAATAGTATCTTCTTCATAGGATTGTTAGGATTAAATGAATTAAGACCTGTGAAAGGCTTAGAACAGTGTCTGACCAACAGCATACACTCAATAAATGCTGGCCATCATCATCATCGTTTTAACAAGTATGAACTTCATTATCTGCCTAACATTATGGGTTTAAATTTGCACACATATGTTGGAATTATAATCAGGCAAATTCTTCTATGCTATTTAATCTACAGAATTGAATTGAAGCAATCTATTAGTGGCCCAACATAAACCTCTACATGTTCTTTAAATATACAAACCTTGATATTTACTTACTATATGTTCCTAACACGTAAACCTCTGTTAGATATTTAGCAGCATGTCTTTTATCTGAATCTAAAGAACTCACTGCAACATTAAGTGCTGACAACGCAGAAGATTCTGCTTTGCTCATACAAGGTCTGGGAATATCCTGCTGCTTTCCAGCTGGAAATCTTTTATCTACTCATTTATCCAAGCAAATAGACATTAATTGTCCTACTTTCTTTCTTTCTCTGTCAAGCACTATTATGCCGCAACATTAGATTTTGACGTTTTTATTCTGGATCCCAATATTGCTTTCCTTTTGTGGCTGCATGGAGCCAAAGGGTCTTTATGAAAACATAATATTTATTTAATTACCAAATATAAAAGCTAATGACTGCATTTTTCCTCTTTCGCTCCAATTCTTGCCAATTTGTATTGTAAATAGACACAGAAAATATGCATAAGCTTAAAGCATGATTTGGAGCACAGGAAAACCTAAACCTAAGGAGAGAACAAAATTAGGCAACCCATTCATTATCAAGAATGTATCATAGGTTCAGGGAGCTTCAATTGTGCTGTCGTTGCTATTGTTAAGACAACAACAATGTGCTTTTATGGTACCCAGGGCTAGCCCCTGTTATCACACCCACCACTCCTATTGTGTTTATTCTCTGTCTTTCTGTTATCTTTCTTCAAGGTTCTTGTCTGTATTTTAGCATCTTCCTATTTATTTAGCACTGACCAATGCCTAGTGTGTGTTTAGATGAAAGAACAAACATTCATTTTGAACTTATTATATAAAATCTTATATAACTTTTAATTTATTATATAAAATCTTCAAGTGATTTACTCATTAATTTCTGTTTTTAATTATTCCTGGAACTAGGTTGTATCCCATTTTACAAATAGAGAATCTAAGATCTAACTTGAGGTTAAAATAAATTGCTAAAATCAGTTTAAAACTGATAAGCACTAAATATCTAGATTGATGCCTGAAAAATCTCACTTTTACCAAGATTCTGAATTGAACATTATTAGCAAAAGCTTATTAAACTGCCAAGCCATCAAAGGAAATGCAGAGGACAATATCAGTCTCTGAAACCTCTTATCTGTTGTGAAATTACAGTGGTGCAGAATGTCCTACCATGGTGAATTAAATTAATACAGACAGACTCTCAGAATATTAACCATTGTCATTTCTTTGCTCTAGTTTCACTGCCCTTCTGTGTTTTCCATGTCCAAAGTTTTCTTAAGTTCTGTTGAAAATAAATGGCTTGCAAACATAAGACTATCAATAAATAAGGAATATCATTGTAAGCCATTATGACATGTGGATTCTCCTGTTGCCTGGCTGGGCACACGGGAGGGACAAGAAAGCAGAATGAGTACCTAGAAAAGAAGAAAGTACCATTTATTTATTTATTTATTTTTATTTTTATTTTTTTTTTTTTTTTGAGACGGAGTCTCGCTCTGTCTCCCAGGCTGGAATGCAGTGGCCGGATCTCAGCTCACTGCAAGCTCCGCCTCCCGGGTCCACGCCATTCTCCTGCCTCAGCCTCCCAAGTAGCTGGGACTACAGGCGCACACCACCTCGCCCGGCTAGTTTTTTTTTTTTGGTTTTTTTTTTTTTGTATTTTTTAGTAGAGACGGGGTTTCACCGTGTTAGCCAGGATGGTCTCGATCTCCTGACCTCGTGATCCACCCGTCTCGGCCTCCCAAAGTGCTGGGATTACAGGCTTGAGCCACCGCGCCCGGCCGAAAGTACCATTTATTTACTCATTCATTCTCTCTCTCTCTCTCTCCCTCCTTCCCACCTCCCTTTTTCTTTTTGTGTGCAAGTGCACACACACGCATCCACAAGCAACCGCATACACACACAGATGTTGATTACATGCCAGGTACTGTGATAACTGCTCTAAATACAGTATCTCATTTAATTCTCAAATGTCATGGATTTTTATGCCTTGAACCCAACATATGTCTTACAATCAATAGTCTGCAAGCCTTATGTCATAATCTAATTAGAAGCATTTTTCTTTCATAGTAACTCAAAATCATGGTGCACCTTGCCAGCAAAAGTGTGAGATTGGAAGGAATACAGCATTCTCTCCACATCACAGAGGAAGAAACACCTAAAGAATTCTGGAGCAAGGAAACTGACTCAAGGTTATTTCACTTTTCTAAAGCCTAAGCTTCTAACTCGGTGATTCAAAAGACACCTTTTCCTCTTGCTCAGAATAAATAATTTTACCCTTTTAAGCTTCCACTGTATCTTGCAAACATTTTCCTATAGGAAGTAAGTATCGATTACTATCAGAAGGAAACTACTAAAAAGATTGTTTAAAAACCCAAACCTTGAAGCTAGCAAATTTTAACTGAGCTGAGAATAGACAGCACAGTAAGTATACATCCTCACAAACTATAAATGACTCCACAAAGTTTAAAAGCACAGTATATCTCTTTCTCTTTCATATATCTCAAACTTACTGTTGCAAAAAATTCAGCAATCCCTTCATAAACGATGAACAAGATGTATCACTAGAATTAATTTAAGGTACCTTTTTCTTTGAACTCAGTGGCCATTTAAGACAGAGAACAAACTATTTCTTTATAGCCATCATATTTCACAGCATAGCTTCAAGCCAAAACTTAAAAGAGGAGTAGCAAAGCCCTGTTTGAACTTAGGTTTAGGAAAAGCAGCCTGCATGTGTTGAGCATTTGTTGCAGTCAAAGCTGCCAGTACCTGAAAAAGTCTTTAGGCAGAGTAGAAGAACTTACAGTAAGTTCTTTTAGGAATTCTCTTGAGGCAGATAAGCTGGGGGGTTAGCGTGCTTAGCTCCAGCTGCTGCACCCCAGCTGTCTCAAGTTTTGCCCCTCTATAACTTTAGTTAGAGGAGACAGAAGTAGACTTTATCAGCCTCAGTTTCCTCTGTCAGGTTCCCCCTGACAATCATAGTGTGGCTCCCGTGGGACCACTTACAGCTAACCAAAAGAGAATGCCCTTGAATTTCTAGCGTAGCCTTGCTGAAATTTTTAGTAAAGGCTTTCAAAGGAATTACACACTTCTAAAAACCTTAGCGTCGATGACTTCAACAGGGAGATATTTATATAAAGCCCATATTTAACTCCTCTTAGGCCAAATGGATCTCATTCACCCATAATAACACTTTCTTCAACTCTTTACCAACACAGGGAGACACTGTGCAGTAGGAGAGAAATATGAGAACCCCAATCTCAGGATTCAAGGTCTGGGGATCACTGAAGGAAAGGTAATAGAAAGGAACATTCAACAGTGAAAACAACCATGCTTTTCATTTCGGGTTTCTGTAAAGCTCTGGCTGAAATAATGCACAAAAGAGAAGGCTGAGCTGTTTTATGAAAGGGATTCAAAAATCAAATCAAATTAATATTTCATCCTTTATGGCCTACAGACCTGAAAGAATTTTCTGTACCCAGGCGATAAACCCACAGAGGGCCAAAACCACTCGAAATGATGAAATGCAAAAATCACAGTGTTTACTTCCGTTTTCCCCAGTGCTGGGAAACTGAAGGTGAAAACCTCTAAGCAAACTACTGGAAAGGTGGGTAGGGGGCTTTGTAGGGGAAATTTCACAGGAGAACAATAATACCTTACTAACTTTTTCAGCTATCAAAATAAGCCTCAAACGACGTTGGTATCAATTTTCTGTACTGGGTTTCCATTCATACAGGTAAAGCCCACAGATGCGGCCCATGCCAAGCGCAAAACCCTCTTTGGAGGCCCTCTGGGCAAGATCCATTTTCTGTCAGCAACTTTCAACTTCTCCTCTGTCCATTGTTGTCCAAATCCAGCAGCCCGGAACTTTTCCATCAAGACAGTTCATCGTCATGACGCCCACTAATAGCAGAACTGCAAAACCCTGACAAAGCTATCCTTCCCCTGGGAGAAGTAAGCAGACTTTTCAAACTCTGTATATGGGGAAAAAATTGAGACAAACATCTGCACATCTGAACTATACCTATTAGAGCCCCTTGCCCCACTGGGACCAGGTAGAAATTTTGCTCTTGAGAAACCTTATTAATTCTGCCAAGTGAATAGGGAAGACCAGAGCAGCCATTTCATAAATAGAGTCAGATCACTAATTAGACATACTGTGTTTCTTTTTTTTTTAATTGACAGCTTCTCTGAGCTATAATTCACGTACTATACAATTTGCCTACTTAAAGTGTACAGTTTAATGTTTTTCGTATATTCACAGAAACATGCAATCATCACTCAAATTTTAGAACATTTTCATCGCCCTAAAAAGAAACGCCATACCCATTAGCTATCACACCCAGTCCTCCCTCACCCCTCACTGCTCCAGCCCTAGTTTCTAGTTTCCACTCTAATTTCTACTTCCATAGGTTCGCCTATTCGAGACCTTCCATATAAATGGAGTCATACAATAGGTGTGCCTGGCTTCTGTCACTTAGTATGTTTTCCAGGTTCATCTATGTTGAAGCATGTGTCAGTTCTTCATTCCTATTTATGGCCAAATAACATTTCATTGCATTTCTAGATCACATTTTATTAATAATATTTACCCATGCATTGGTGGATGCACTCTTGGGTTGTTTCTACTTTTTGGTTATTACAAATAATGCTGCTATGAACATTCATGTACAAGTTTTGTGTGAGCGTATATTTTTGTTTCTCTTGGATACATGCCTAGAAATGGAATGACTGGATCATATGTTAACTCTGTGTTTGAGGAAGTGCCAAACTGTTTTCCAAAGTGTCTGCACCATTTCACATTCTCAGCAGCAGTGTGAGCGTTCCAATTTCTACACATCTTCACCAACTCTTGTTATTATCACAGATAATACTTGATTTTAGCCATCTGAGTGTGAGGTGGTACCTCGTTGTGGTTTTGGTTTGCATATCCCCGATAACAAACAAGGCTGAGCATCTTTCCATGTGCTTATTGTTGGACATTGGTACATCTTTTTTGGAGAAATGTCTACTTAGATACTTTGCCCATTTTAATTGGTTTGTCTTTTATTACTGAGTTGTAAAGGTTCTTTATGTGTTCCAGATATAACTGCCCTAGCATATATATGATTTGCAAATATTTCTCCCATTCTGCAAGTTGTCTTTTTACATTTTTTTTTTTTTAAGGCAGGGCCTTGCTCTGTCACCCAGGCTGGAGTACAGTGGCACAGCCATGGCTCACTGTAGTCTCAACCTCCCAGGCTCAAGTGATTCTCCCTCCTCAGCCTGCCAAATAGCTGGGACACAGGCACATGCCACCACCCCCAGCTAATTTTTATATTTTTTTATAGAGACTAGGTATTCCTATGTTGCCCAGGCTGCTCTCGAACTCCTGGGCTTGAGTGACCCTCCTGTCTTGGCCTCCCAGTGTTGGAATTACAGATATGAGCCACGATGCCTGGCCCATTTTTACGTTTTTGATGGTGTCCTTTGATGAACAATAGTTTTAAATTTTGATGAAGTCCAACTCATCTTTTTTTTCTTTGGTTGTTGTCTAATGCAAGGTCACAAAGAGTTATGCTTATGTTCATTTCTGAAAGTATTATAATTTCAGCTCTTACATTAAGGCTTTCAGTTTATTTTCAGTTGCTTTTTGTATGTGGTATGAGGTAGGGGTCCAACTTCATTCTTTTGCACATGGCTATTCAGTTGTCCCAGCACCATTTGTTGAAAAGACTATTTGCTCCTCATTGAATAGCCTTGGCACTCTTGTCAAAAACCAGTTGACAATAGATATATAAGTTTATTTCTGAGGTTTCAATTCTGTTTCACTGATGTTTTTGTCTTCTTTAATCCTATACCATACTGTCTTGATTACTGTTATTTTCAGTAAGTTTTGAAATTAGGAATTATGAGTCCTCCAACTTTGTTCTTTGTCAAGATTGTTTTGGCTATACTCAGTACCTTACATTTCTATCTGAATTTTAGAAGCAGCTTGCCAATTTTTGCAAAGAAACCAGTTGGAATTTTGATGGGGATTGTATTGAATCTGCAGATAGATCAATTTAGGAAATATTGACATCCTAATAATATTAAGTCTTCCAATCCATGAATATGCAATGTCTTTTCATTTATTTACATTTTCCTTAATTTTTTAACATTTAATTTTTTAATTGATAAATTAAAACTGTATACATTTATCAGGTACAGCATATCATTTTGAAATGAGGATACATTATGGACAGCTAAATTGAGCTAATTAAAATATACATTACTTCACATACTTTTTTTGCAGTGAGAACACACAAAATCTACTCTTAGCAATTTTCAGGAATGTACTGCATTGTTATTAACTATAGTCACCATGTTGTACAGTAGATCTTTTGAATTTATTCCTTCTACATAACTGAAATTTTGTATCTTTTGACCAACATTTTCTTTTACTTTTAAGCAATGTTTTGTGGTTTTCAGAAGATAAGTTTTACATTTCTTTTGTTAAACCTACTCCTAAATAGTTCATTTGTTTGATGCTAATGTAAATGAAATTGTTTCCTTAATTTGATTTTTGCTTCAATGCTACTGTATAGAAATATAATAGATTTTTGTATATTGATCTTGTAAGATCTTGCAATCTTGTTGAACATATTCATTAGTTCTAATAGTTTTTATAATATATTCCTTAAGATTTTCTCTATAGAAGATCACATAATCTGTAAATAGAAATAGTTTTACTTCCTCCTTTCCTATCTGAATGCCTTTTCTTCATTTTCTTCCTTAACTGCCCTGGACCTAATCTCCAGTATAACAAAGAATAGAAGTAGCAAGAGCAGATATCCTTTCCTTGTGCCTGATCTTAGGGAGAAACAATCCAGTCTGTCACCATTAAGTATGATGTTAGCTGTGGTTTTTCCATAGATGCCCCTTATCACATTGTGTTTTTAATCTTCAATTACTTAAATGGCAGTTGAGCTAAAATTCATTTTTGGGTTATTTACAAACATGTTTTTAAAAACAACTTTCAGAAAACTTACAAAAATATGTAATTTTTAAAGTTTATATACAGAAAACATGTATTGAGCAACCACTCTGTGCCAAGGCCTGTTCTAAACTCTGGAGACAAATAGGGAATAAAAGTGACTAAAATTCCTGCTCAGATTGAGTTTACAATCTAACGTGGGAAACAGACAAATCAATAATTAAGCAAATTGTACAGAATGTTAGAAGGTAACAAATACTAAAGAGAAAAATGCTCAGCGGAGTAAGGAAAATGAGGAGTAGGGAGAGGAGTTGCATTTTTAACTGAGGGATCCTGGGTAAAGTCTCATTGACAAGGGGCCATTTGAGCAAAAACCTGAAAGAGGAACGTGAACCAGCATTCGGGGGATTAAATGATACTCTAGTTGTACACTGTCCCCATTTATTCATTAAAGAAAGTTTACCAGGAGTCTAGGATAATAAAAATCAAAACATTTTGTAACAAGAAGAAACTTCAAAAATTAATCAGTTCACCTTGCTCTCTGAATAAGATCGCTTAAGCCAGAAAAAAATAAGAACTTTGGACAAGACAGTGATAGATGGGTTGAAAATCTTAACCAGTATGCTAAATACTGCACTTTCAACCTGAAGATTTTGTTTGTTTGTTTCAAAACGACATGTAGAATTCCACCAGATAATGAAATCCACAAAATAAGTTTTACAAATGCAAACATACTCTAGGAATCGAACGGTCAGAGCATTTGTGGAGAACATCAATCCTACTGTCTATGAGAACTTAGGTTTCAGAAATCCATTAATTAATCAACCTTATAGAAACTAGTCATTGTGAAGTAGGAAATTAAGAAAATAACAGAATAATGCCATAAGAAATAATAGTAAAGGTTATAATAATAGTAAGAGAAATAACAATAGCTCATAGAATGAACTGCTGTATTAGCCAAGGCTAAAAAGAATGTAAGTAGCGCCCCCTACAAAGTTATAGTTAGAAGAGAGTATTAACTGTCTCTCCCAAGAAACATTAACCATATCTACCCTCTTCATATTTTGTAGGCTCTATAAACTCCTGTTCGTTTCTTCCCTGCGCAGCTGCAAGGTCACAAGACAGAGAAGCATAACCTGCAAACCGAGTTTTCCCAGACATGTAAGACATGTTGCAAAAGTGTCACAGCAGCCTTTGTTCTCGCTTCTGTAAGCCAGCTTCCTGCTTCACGTAGTGCCCGCCTCAAAATGCTCAAACTCGTTTTCTTTGTTCTGGGCTCAGACTTTCAGGACACATGTCTGCTGAGTCAGTGTACACATTAAATAAACACTTTCCTGTACTCCGTTCAGTCTCTCCAATTCCTTAATTTCCCGCAATAATTAGGTAGAAATTACTAGAAAGGAAACAGATGACATGGTTCCTGTGTGCCTACAAAAATTTAAATTTTATTAGACCCATCTCTAAATCTCTCAGCAAATCATCTAATCATTTCCCCTTATTGCTCAGATCTTATTTATTCTTGGTTTTTAATAATAAAATCATATATTTTCAGATAAAACTTCTCTTTGGAAGACAACAATATAACTTGAAAAGCTATAAGAAGTAAATGCAGTAAATATTTAAAATTTAACCCCAAAGATACATGTGAACCAGCAAAGGATGAAAATGCAGTGTAGCAACTATGACTGTAACGTATCTCCCACTGACAACCATGGACTTCTTTCATGGTGTGATGGTCACTGGTTCACCAATAACCCCAGATATTATACTAGGAAGTCTTCACCAGGACCAAAGGTAGCCCTGAATCTTTTCACATTTTTATTTTCACCAAAATGAAGGCTATGCAAGGCACATGCCAAATAAAGTATTAATATTTCTGTACTCAAAGTTGCAGGAGAGTAGCTAACATCTTAGATAATTAGATGGGAACTGAGAGCGGCCATATAAAATCAGGAAGCGGACAGAACAAAAACAGGACAATGTAATAGGCACAACTCAAGTTTCGACCCATTGAAACAAGAGAAAACTTCACGTTTTAGTATTTACTAACATTTTAAAATTTATTACTACATCATATGAAATAAAGTGTTTGTGCTTTTTATTTATTCGTTTGTGTGTTATCACAGAATCATAGAATTTGGAAGGGCGCTAGAGCGGAGATTGCTACTTACACTCCAATGACTACTCTTCTTTTTCCTAAAGCAAGAGTTGACAAGTTTTTCTATTAACGGCCAGATAGTAAGTATTTTCTAATTTGTGAGCCCCACAGTGTCTATTACACTAGTCACCTCTGTTATTGTAGTGTCATGGACATGTGCAAACAAATGAGCATGATTGGGTTCCAATAAAGTTTTATTTACAAAAGCAAGAAGCAGGCTAACTTTGGCCCAAGATCCCTATTCTAGAGTAACAGCTTGGCTTATGGCTGCTTGGAACAGACTACATTTCCCAGCCTCCCTTGCAAGTAGGTGTGGCCATGTGCAAGTTCTGGCCAATGTGATGTAAGCAAAAGTAGTAAATCCATGCTCTTCCTCCTTCCTCCTTCCATTTTGCTACTTGAAATGCAGACATAATGACTGGACTGCCACTTTGGACTATGATGACAGGAGTCTGTAGTGGAGAAGAAATTGGAAGCACTATGGGTGATTACAGTCCCTACACCAGCCCTGAGCTATGTTCAGAATTTTATGTGACAGAGAAATAAAGATCTCTTTTGTTCAAGTCTCTATTCCTTTGCATCTCTGATATTCTCAAAAAGTATATAATCCTAAATTAACACAGGAGCCCAGAGATCATGTATTTAACTCCCTTGTGTTAAAGATGATAAAATAAAAGCGAGACTCTGGAAAGATGAGTGATTCACCTCGGATAATTGGCTAATTAATGCCAGAGAAAGGCCTAGACCGTTTTCTGATTCTAAATCCAATGCTTTTTCTAGATTTATATGAGTCTAGTCCTCCCATAAACATACATTTAAATTACAAATGTTTGTTATTTTCTTTGTGAGATCTTTTCAGTCATTTAAGCCACTTCATTTTTTAAGGAACGGGTGCTCAGTTTTATCCTAAAAATGAAGAAAAAATATTTTTATTTATAGAAACTTGCCTTAGGATCAATTCTTTCAAATCCTATTTATTTCAGAAAGGAAGATATTTTAGACTAATTTTCCACCTAAAACAGCTGGAAACTCCAAATTCCTTTCAAAGCGTTTATCCCCTATTGTCTTCAATCCTGAGGTACATACCAAAAAAATAAGAGCTATGATTAAAAGATGAAATGTATTTATAAGCCAGGCATGATAGCTCATGCCTGTAACCCCAGAACTTTGAGAGGCTGAGGCAGGCAGATCATCTCAGGTCAGGAGTTCAAGACTAGCCTAGCCCACATAATGAAACCTCATCTGTACTAAAAATACAAAAACTAGCCAGACATAATGGCACATACCTATAGTCCCAGCTACTTGGGAGGCTGAGACAGGCGAATCGCCTGAGCCCGGGAGGTGGAGGTTGCAGTGAGCCAAGATCTACCACTGCTCTGCAGCCTGGGTGACAGAGCGAGACTCCATCTCAAAAATCAAACAAATAAATAAAATAAAATAATAAATGTGTTTATGTTAGAGTGAGCTGACTTCAACTTTAACCAAGATTACCAACAACAACCTAAACTCATGGTGGGAAATAAGACCTTATGACTTTTTCAAAGCACATTCACATCAATTATTTAACGGATCAATATAACAGCTCTATAAACAAGTACTATCTGCTTATACAGGTAAAACAGACTGAGAAAATGAAATGACAATGTAATAATCATAATAAATGTGTGGAGTACTTCAAGTCTTGAACTACTTACACTTAATATTATTTAATCTTATGGATTATTATTTATTCCTGTTTTTTGTATAAGGAAACTGAGATACATAAATGACACACCTTGCCCAAGATCACAAAGCGAACAAAACAAAGACAGGGCAAAAATCTGATTTCAAAGGCAGAGCTCTTTCAGGTCTGACATGAGAAATCTGTTGCCTAAGTTCCAGGGCCATTGTTCCTTCTAAAACTGAAACCTAGTCTCTTAACTTCTACTCATTTTTTTCAGTTAGTTACACTGTCTTCTAAAACAAACTCAAATCTTCAAGACAAACTGATGAGATGTGTTAACACATGCATGGTGTGTGTATGTGTATGTGTGACTATTTGTGTATGCATGTACGCATTGTGTGTGAATGTATACATACATATGTAGGAACATACATACGCATCAATGAATTTGACTGATACAGAGATGAGGCAGTGAGTGACTATTCTTGATCCATAATTTAGCCACAATATATGAGACTATAGTAAATATATATTCTTTGGCCAATTATTGGCATTTTAATTTACTCACATTAGTACAAGACACAACAAAATAAACTTGCTGAAGAATCAGATTTTATGTTGACCACAACATGAAAAGTATAGCACAAGAGCAGAACTTTCATTTTCAGCTATATTGAAGCCATATTTGTAAAGCTGTATTTGTTTTGTGTAACATTAAAACTATTTTTTGTTCTGTTTATAACGTAGTTTTTGTTAATAATTTTAATGTTGTGCCTGATGAATGTTTGAATACAAATTAAACACATTTCTTTTTTTATTTTTTTTTTATCTTATTTTTTGAGACAAGGTCTCACTCTGTCACCCAGGCTGGAGTGCAGTGGTGTGATCTCAGCTCACTGCAACCTCTGCCTTTTGGGGTCAAGCAATCCTCCCACCTCAGCCTCCTGAGTAGCTGGGACCACAGGCACAAGCCACCATGCTCAGCTAATTTTTTTAATTTTTTGTAGAGATGAGGTCTCACCACGTTGCCCAGGTTCAAACTCCTGGGCTCAAGTCATCATCCAGTCTTGGCCTCCCAAAGTGCTAGGATTACAAACATGAGCCACCATGCCCACCCCAAGTTAACATCTTTCTCAAAATCAAAATTCACTTATCCTTTTTTATCCTCAAAAAAAAATTTGAGGTGAGAGGAAAAAATTCGAGGTGAGAGGAAAAGGTTCATACTTCAAAAACATGACTAAGTTTATTAACTAATAGAAAAGGAAGCTAAGGAGAGTTGTAAAATCTCTTTCCTTAAGTTTTTCCCTAAGAAATAGGATAGGTGCTCATTTGTTTAACAACAATTTTAGTATGCTTTTTTTTTTTTGGGGGGGGGACACTGAGTTTTAATCTGTCACCCAGGATGGGGTACCATGGTGCAATCTCAGCTCACTGCAACCTCCGCCCCCTGGGTTCAAGTGATTCTCCTGTCTCAGCCTCCTGAGTAGCTGAGGCTACAGGTGTGTACCACCATATCCAGCTAATTTTTTGTATTTTTAGTAGAGATGGGGTTTCCCCATGTTGGTCAGGCTGGTCTTGAACTCCTGACCTCAAGTGATCTGCCTGCCTCAGACTTCCAAAGTGCTGGCATTACAGGCATGAGCCACCATGCCCGGCCCAGTATGCTTTTTAGAAACAGCAGTATATGCTAATTGACTAAAAGAATACTGCAATATATAAGCATTCAATTTTTGCATTTAATATATAAATACCTATTCAATTTTTTACATTTTCAAAAGGGTTTGATATTTATACAGTACCTATTTCAAACAAATTTAAGGAAGATATTGCTAAATAATGTCTTCTGAACTACTGAATAATATATCACTGAATAATACTGAATAATAATATCACTGAGCTACTCTATATAAAATGAGCATACACAAATTGTCCCTTGCATAGGTAATAAGAGAAGTGTGCACCCATGTTTCTAAATATCCACTTTAATCAAAAATCCAACATAAATTATATTCATCTTCATTGCAAATAGAGATAGGAGAAGAATTTCAGTATAATGACCCGAAAAAATTAACTATTAGCCTGAAATCTAATCAGTCTAACAGTAACATATCCAAATAAACCCAAGTTCTCCCTTCTGGACAATGGAAAGATGCCACACCAGGAAGCTGAGCCTGGCAGCAAAGCTAATTTGCTGAGGTCCGTTGTGAGATGGTTCAGCAAAAGGACATTACTTCAACTTCTAATAATGTCTAAGCATATGCTTCATTCTTTAGAAAAAAAGAGTAAGGTATTTCCTGCCTGTGTGGTAATAACTCTATCCTGGCCGTATTTAAGGGCCAGGATATTCATTAGCTCAGGATGTGATCTTTATGAGTAAACAGAAAGCATCTCTGGGGAAATGAGAGATGGCAGCATGAGCTGGGAGTCAGAACAGTTTGTCACTAGCCACAGTGTGCCACTACCTGTGAGGCCATGGATGCTTGAATTCGCGCCTGTATCTTTATTAATTATCTACCCTGTCTCTTACTTTTCCCCTTCCCTCATCTTTTTCAATAATAATCCTGGTTCTCCTGTCCTTTATATGGAGGATGGTCTATTTGATGAATAGGGAGAAAAGCCAGGGTCATTCTCATTAATAATTAATATTTGTGTTGTTCTTTACACTTAAGTAATTTTTAATTTTTAAAACTTCAAAAGCCCTCTAAAATGGATACAATTATAGCATTTCACAGCCAGTAAAACTGAGGCCAAATTAGTTAACTCACTCAAGGCTACACAGCTTGTAAGGGGCAGAGGCAGATCTTGAACTGAGAACTCCCAATGCCAAAACCCACAACCTTTTTCCTATAGCATATTGGTTCAGTACAGAGCAGGTAGGGAATCACTCACTTTAGCAGGGTATGGGCCTGCTAACATGCCCAGTAAGAAGTTCCTGGGTTCTTAAAAGCAGAAATTTAACCATTGAGTTACCTTATTCCTGTAAAGTACCCCCAGAAAGGCAAAAAGTGAAGCAATTCAACCTCAGTTCCATCTCATGTACCAAGGGAGAAAAAGAATAAAGATGTATGTATGCATGTATATATGTCTGTATGTATACACAAAAGAAATTTTAACTTCCAGGAAAAGGTATAGATCCAAAGTAAAGTGGTAAGATAGTGATTAAATTGAATGCCTAGAAAAAGAAGCTACTCAAAAAAATCAGAGGATTTTGTAAGTCGTGGGGGATGGTGGGATGTTTGTTAGTTGCCCTTTAGTGAAATGTTGTCTAATTCAAGTCCTCATTGCAGAGATGCAGACCCCAAGGGTCAGGAAGATGAAAGTTTTCATTCGTTCCTTCATCAGATCTATTGGGCATATCTTTGTTGATTGAACAAAGGATAAGATGCACTCAGTAGCAGAAATGCTCCTACGTCTGCTCCTGACACTTCAGTGTTTCCTCTGGGTTTTCAGTCATTTTGAAAAGCTCTCTAATCTTTCTCAACCGGACTTTTATTCACAAATAAATCTTGCTCTGTGAAAAACATATAATATTTTGTATGATTCAGGCTCTCAAGGGGCTCTGGGCTATTCAGAACACCATGGGGCTGTGACCATAGATGTGGTAATGTGAAGAGCACCGAGATGAATGTCCTCAGAGCCCAGAATATATCCTCATAAGTAGGTCATGTTTGTCTTTGTTTTTCAGTGTGAGCGTGCACACATGTGCTTGGGAAACAAATCCCAGATATACTCTGACTGTGCTATTAATCATCAAAGATGAGTGAAGCAAAAAACATTTTAGTTAATTGAGAGATTTAGTCAACAGACATTTTCCCGCACTGTGCCCAAATATATAAAATTTAAAACACTTAAAATTTCTTTTCTCCCACTAAGAGTTGTGAAAAGTAGCCATTTATATTGGAAAAATAAATGCAGAGTAAATAAATCAGAGATATAAACATTTGACCCTAACTCTACACTGATTCAGCTGATACACGTTTAAAGCAATTGTATTTTTATCATTGATATTACATCTCCTAGCTTCCTTCAGTTCAGATGAGATTATCCCTCAGCCTTTCACTTCAGTATCAAGTCTCTTGCTTTCTCTTTCATTTTCCTACCTCCCATTTTTTTTTCTTTTCTCTCTCTTTTTTTTTTTTTTTTTTTTTTGGTAGGGATGGAGTCTCACTTGTTGCCCAGGCTGGAGGCACAATGGTGCGATCTCAGCTCACTGCAACCTCTGCCTTTTGGGTATAAGCGATCCTCCCACCTCAGTCTCCTGGGTAGCTGGGATTACAGGCATGTGCCACCACACCCAGCTAACTTTTGTATTTTTAGTAGAGAATTGGGTTTTGTCCTGTTGGCCAGGCTGATCTCAAACTCTTGAGGACAAGTGATCTGCCCACCTTAGCCTCCCAAAGTGCTGGGATTACAGGCATGAGCAACCATGCCCAGCCTCTACCTCCTATTAGCCACACTTTTTCTTCTTCCTCTTAAAATCCATTCCCTCCAGATAATCTTTCTTATGAATGTTTTCCACATGTCCTAAGTCCTGCATTTACTCTTCTGCCTTAGATTCCTCTTCCTGGAAGATCTTATAAAGTGAGCAATACATTTATTTCTAATAGCTACTTTCCAGACACTGTGTGAAGCCCACAACATACATTCTCTAATTTAATCCTCAGAGCCTTTGCTACCCATAGAGGATGATGAGTTCATCCAGGGTCACAGGCAGCCTACAAGTTTCACTAGACTGAGGCCTTGAAGGTGCGACCCCTCTGTGTTGTCATATGGCTTCCCTGTGCATAGTGCCAGGCCCATAGCAAAAGCTTTATAAATAGTTGTTCATGGATGGGTGGGTGGGTGAGTGGATAGATGGATGAATGGGTGAAGGGATAGCTGGATGAAAAAACAGAGTAAGAATTTCAACAAGATCTATCTGTCTCCTAAACTGACTGTCTTAACTTCTATGCTATATGTCTTACCTAATACGTGAAATTTGGAGAAGAAAAAATTGACACAACAAAAATTCCAAATTGTAAGCAGCTTCTCTGAGGACCAGTTCAATCTGTATACTATGGACCTATAATGGATTGCGAGGTGTGTTTCTTGCAAAAATTGATCTGTGTGCCTCATTTTCATCAACTCTTCACTGGAGAGAGAAGGACTCTCTTCCACTGCAGTATTGTGGTGAAGACTGCAAAGCATGCACAGAAGGCGCCTCGCTAACACCATGCCCGGCTCGGAGCGGAAGCCTAATAAAGTTCACCTGCTTTTACTATCATAGCACAGGCTCCACTGAAGGAAAGACGCCAATTTGCTTTGGATTCCCAAAAGCTGCATAGGCTTTTTAAAGTATTTTCACAAAGATTAATTCTTTTGATCTTTATAAGAATCTGAGGGTAAATGGTAAATCTCGGGCAGGAAAGGGCGTGGGAAGGATGAGGCCTGAGTATTATGTGACAAAAACTTTCACAGCCTCTCAGTCTCCTTTCCCTTTCTGGAATCAGCTTCTCTGCCAGTGCAAAGACAAACTATATGCTGGGCAATCAGATAGTTTAAAAGGAACAAGTATAATGTATTAGACAAATGGGTTATTTAGTATGAAGTGACTTATGCCTATCACTATCATGTCATAGCAGAAGAATGGAAACAACGAAACGCCAATCACTAGGGGACTGAATAGACTTCACACAATAGAGTAGTGTGCAGCTATCCAGAAATGAGCAAGGTCTCTAGACTGTATGGTACAGAACAGGGCATACAGCATGCCAACCTATGGAAAGAAAGGTGAAAAACACCAATGTAAAATACTGACTATATATTATATATATTGCATATGTAATAAATGTATTTACTTACGTATTCAAAAAGAAATTTAAAAAGGATAAACTAATTTTTTAAATGGCTTCCTATAGAGGGAGGAAGAGAATTGGAAGAAACTAGAACGGAAGTACTTTGTTTATAGTTTTGACCTTCAAACCAAATAAATGTTTTATGTAATTTTAAATACAAATTTAACTTTAAAATTTAAAAAAAAGTAATTCTAAAATTAAAAACTCAAAACAAATTAAAACAAATAAACATCACAACATATCAGACATAACCAAACAGAGAAGAATTACTTCAAATAACTTCAGAACAGTATTTTGCACATCCGTAGTAAGAAATTGCCTTTGAATAAAAGAAACTGCAAAAGTCTAAAGCTGTATTTAGTATTTTACACTTAACTTCTGTGCTATATGTCTTATGGTTTATGGTTGGTAATACTGAGAATTGATTTGAAATTATTATACATACATACAAACACACACACACTTGAATAAAATAATCATGTTAAAGTCATTAGAAAAAAGATTTTATCATTAAACAAAAGGGATTAAAATATAATATCAAAAAGTTAAGTAATAACTTGTAATATTAACCTTTGAAATGCAAATATCTGTATAATCTCATGACTTTTCTTAATTAGAAAAAGCCCAGAAACAATGACATCTTGTAGCAATGAGCACCCTGAGTATCCAGATGATGGTGTCCCAGTACCATTTTCCTGTCAAAGAAACCAAGATTCCTTGGAGATACACGACTGATCCGAGGTCTAGGGCAGGAAATGTGGAAGGTAAGTGAGTCACCTTCTGTCATGACAGAAGCCACAAAGACTACTGAGGTAGAGCCAAAGGACACAGGTGCTGACTTTAAGGGGCTCCCAGTGGTCAAAGATTGGGCAACTGGAGCATCAGAAAGAATGATGACTGCCATGGAGTAAAGCACATCAAACAGCTAAAAATAAGTAAATAATACTTTAACAAATTTTGGCCACTGTATAAATTTGCTAGAATATAAATTTTTACTCTGAAAACTAGTAAATAAAGAGAAAGAATCACATAAGAAATTACGATCACTGGGGGAACTGGCCAAACAAGAAGCTGGTCATTTGGTGAACTGATTTGGAACAATTCAAAGACAGAGGGAGCGTGTGTGTGTGAGAGAGAGAAATTCGTAATATGCTGCAAGCATGGACATCCCTCCTTAACACCTTCTTACTGTCTCCTGACCCAGAAAGTTTCCACTACTTTACTCCTATGATTAAGATGAAAATAGTCACTTCTTACCATTTTATATGACTGTATTACCTCTCTTAGCAAGTGGGATTTAACAAAAAGCCTTCAAATTACCACTGTAAAGTAGACCAATACAATATGTTTTAAAATCAGAAAACCTAACAAGATTTCCTAAAGGAAATTTAAATTTAGCACAGTTTCATAACAGAAAAAGAGGAGAAATTGATTTTTCTTGATTATCTACTATATAACAAATGCTTTAAGATCTAATTAGCTCACTTAATATTTTACAGTCTCCCTGGGGAATGATCACTCACATTTTACAAATGAGAAACTGAGATTCTGAGTGGGTAAGCAACTTGGCTAAAAGTATACATCTAGTTAAGTCACAGATCTGGGATTCAGAGAGGTCTGTGTGCTACATCAGGCTGCCCACAGCAAAACGAAACAGATAATATTGATTCTGGACAGGGCCAGAGTTTGTGGGGATGTAACATTACTACAAATACCAGAGTGATTAATTGGTTAATAACTAGTCCCTTTTAAGACAACAAGGTAACTCTATAGGGAAGGTAAGAATAAATGTTTACTTGGTACACATGGCTTTGGAAAAATTATTTAATCTAACATTTTAGGGAAGGAAGAAATTACAGAGTTCTTTTCAGTTCAAGTTATTGTTTTCTAGACTAGAAAACAGACCTGGAGAGAAAAACACTGTCCTCCTTATGTACTGCAAAAGCCCTGGCAGTCCCTGTGAGGAGTAACTACACAGGCCTGGAATTAGCCTGAGCTGTCTTGCCGAATCATCAACGTGTATCTTCAGGGCACTGACTCCTAGTCAAGGCACAAAACATGTCCATGAACAGTGTTGCCTTATAACTATGGGTCCAAAGTGGTTGAGGATGGTTTGTACCAGTTTGTCCGCGTTGTTTATTGACAAAAATGAACATGAACTCTGTAATTTCTTCCTTGTCTAAAATCTTAGATGAAACAATTTTTCCAAACATGTTCATTTCATGTTTATTGTAACCGGTCTCACTAAGACCCCTGGAGAGCTCAGTTGTTGAGGCTGGTTATATAGCAGGAATCTATGGCACCAAGAAAATATTTAAAATATTCAAGTATTTCAAATATTTTAAAACATAAAAAATGTTTAAAAGTATATAAGACTCCAGACAAAACACCATTTTGGATTCTATGGTTCCTGGGTCATCCATGCACAAACACATCTGTGGTGCCTGGTATAAGAGAGAAAGTGGATCTTGCCACTCCCTTCTGAGGGGGACAAGTGGATCCTGCCTCTTGCTATGAGATGGCCTGTGGCTGCAAAGTATGAGGTTGGTGCAAAAGTAATTGCAATTTTTAATTTTTTTTTTTTTTAGAGATGAAGTCTCTCTGTATCGCCCAGGCTGAAGTGCAGTAACACGATCTCGGCTCACTACAACCTCTGCCTCCCAGGTTCAAATGATTCTCGTGCCTCTCAGCCTCCTGAGTAGTGGGGATTGCAGGTATGTGTCACCACACCTGGCTAACTTTTGTGTTTTTTGTAGAGATGGGGTTTCGCCATGTTGGCCAGGCTGGTCTCGAACTCCTGACCGCAAGTGATCCACCCACCTTGGCCACCCAAAGTGCTGGAATTACAAGCATGAGCTACTGCGCCCAGCCAATAATTGCAGTTTTTGTCATTACTTTCAACAGCAAAAACCGCAATTACTTTTGCACCAACCTAGTATATCTTTATTTTAACGCTGATGCTGTGTAGTATCCTTTCCTGCAAGAAATGCCAATGTGTTTCTTGTCATTTTGGGTCCTCTTAGTCGTAAAGACATTATTAAAGAGCAACTGAACCGTGTTTAACTGCCATCATTAGAGCACTGGCTAAAAACCTGCCACATGGTAAACACTCAAACATTCCTTAAATTAGTTGACTGATAAATAAAGAGAAGCTGAGTATTCTGACTTTTTGTCCACTATAAGCTCTTATAAAAGTTCTCATTAGCACTGAACAAATGTAATTCAGCATGATGTTAATACATACCTCTCTGCCCAAAAGACAAAAAGCCTATAATTGTCACTTTTTGTTCCTAATAGCTTCTATTCATCTCAATAATAATTAAAATGATATAAGTGGGAAGACTTTAGCAGCTGCTACAAAACGTTGGTTTGCAAGTACCTCTCTCCTCTCTCAGAGCCACCATGCTTGAGTGGTGTCAGTACACATCTCAGGGCCAAGTGTCATCACCTGACCATGGAAATGGACGGTGATAGTGGACATCCACACCTAAAATACTTTATTTGTATTTAAACGCTTAGTCTCAACATTAAAAAGAAAATCTGTGTACATGTTTACAAAACTAGTACAAAAATGGATTTTTAAAACTGCTCATAAAATTATATAAAAGCTGTTGATGCCCTTAGAAGAATGAAACAAATCACAGCCCGTTCATATGCCTCTTGCATCTAAAGATGAAGTGATTCCCAAAGGCTGCAATTTAAGTTCAGTGGTACTGCTGTAAATCACTTCAACCAAATCCCAATTCAGTGGCTGAAGATGGATGGCAAATATTTGGTTATTTAGACAACAATAAAAATTACAGTAATTTTTTAAATTATACTCCAACCTAATTCTTTTACCACAGAAATAAGTATCTCAATCACTCTACAGTGAAAAACAAAATGGAATTTTCCAAAGCTACTTCCCTTGTAAAGACAAACAATAGCTCTAACCCTTTATAATTCTACACATCAAAGGGCAAGAGCCCAAGCAAAGGCAAAGCTGAAAGATCACAGTGCTCTGAAAGCAGACGTTGTGGGCCATGGCTGAGTGGATGGAAGTGGAATCCTAAAACCTTTGGAATATTGTCTTTTTGGAAATAGTGAAAAGACTAAATCAAAATGATGACAACAGCATACATGTATTATAATATTTCAGTAAAAATCACACAGCAAGGCCGAGTACAGTGGCTCATGCCTGTAATCTCAGCACTTTGGAAGGCCGAGGCAGGCAGACTACGAGGTCAAGAGATTGACACCATCCTGGCCAACAAGTTGAAATCCCATCTCTACTAAAAATACAAAAATTAGCTAGGTGTGGTGGTGCATGCCTGTAGTCCCAGCTACTTGGGAGGCTGAGGGAGGAGAATCACTTGAACCCAAGAGGCGGAGGTTGCAGTGAGCCAGGATCGCACCATGGCACTCCAGCCTGGTGACAGAGTGAGACTCCATCTAAAAAAAAAAAAAAAATCACATAGCAATATGTATGTACTCCAAGGAGTATAAGACTCTAGCATCCGGTTCTAACACTTACTATTTGCCTTTAAGTAAGTTACTTAAACCCCTTTGGGCATTTTTTTTCTCATCTGGAAAACTGGCATAATTAATAATTCATAGGCATTAGTTAAATTGATTAAATGATGTTATCCATATAAAATTGCTTAGGTAGAGCCTTGAACTTAGTAAACACTCAGTACATGTCAGCAGTGTTTTTATTATCATCATTATTATTACAGAGATTTTATTCTCAGACCTATTCAAAGTGCACAACTTCAGATGTAAGGTGCTATCATCATAAATAGTATTTTTTTTACTGTGATATGATCAGGTTGTATTTTTCCATTTGTATTGTTGTACCTATTTAAAGTTAAGTAAACTTCAAAACAAATCACTATTCACTACTTCATTTGATCCTCACAACAATGCTGACATAGAGAGAGATGGGGAGAGACTATCCTCAAGTTACAGATAAACTCCAGTTTCAGCTGAAATTTAGGGAGGAAAGTGACTTGACCAAAGTCATGCAACTAGTTACTGGCAGTGAATGGATTCCAAGGGCACCCTGTATAACTGCTCCTTCAGGGTTGATATGGTTTGACCCTGTGTCCCCACTCAAATCTCATCTCAAATTGTAATCCCCATAATCCCCATGTATCAAGGGAGGTGCCAGGTGGGAGGTGATGGGATCATGGGGGTGGTTCCCCCCATGCTATTCTCATGTTGGTGAGAGTTCTCATGAGATGTGATGGTTTTATAAGGCAGTTTCTCCTGCTCTTGCTCACTCTCACCTGCCACTATGTAAGACGTGCCTCTTATCCTTTCACCGTGACTGTAAGTTTCCTGAGGCTTCCCCAGCCATGCGGAACTATGAGTCAATTAAACCACTTTTCTTTATAAATTATCCAGTCTTGGATATGTCTTTATAGCAGTGTGAGAACAGACTAATACAAGTGGTCTTCCCATCATTTCAGGCTTCTCCAAAATACCAACTTCATAATATTTAGCTAGTTTCAAGAGATAAACATGACCCCAAGTGGGTCAGCAGAAAGACCATGAGCAGGGAGAGTGCACTGTGACACAAACCCACTGTTTCGTGCAAAAACACTATACCAGAGGAGTGAAGTAGGATTGACTGTGGTATTGCGATGATGCCCTCATCAGACATTGGTGTCACCACCTCCCGCCAGGCACAAGCGTCCTCAAGTGATTATGGCATGAGAGAAGAGGAGCTGAAGGTCCATGAGCAGATTTCCCATCCTGCACCTGCTTGCCTTTGGAGCTCTATTTCTCACCTAGGGATAAACTCTCCCCTCCAACCTTCTCTGCCACTAGAGGAAGCTTTATCCTCCCCTGCTGCTTTGCCTTTGCTCAAGCTGGTCCTCCACAGGAAATAAACACCTTTTCTCCAAACTCCAAATAGGCAGATTCTACTTTCCCTTAAAAACCTAGTTAAAAGCCATTGTCCATGAAATGCAACCCAAACACACTATCTCATCAGCCAAAATAATCTCTGTGATCCAAATTTTCTGTTAATTTATTTAGACAGCTTTTTCTAATGTATTTCATAAGTTTTCTCTCTCCTCTTAGATGTGTAAGCAACTTACGGCCCTGGTGTGAGTCTTTAGATTTCCCCAGCCACACACCAGGCACAGCGCTGTGCACAGAGCTGGCATTCAATGGCAATGTGAACGAGCGAGCAATAGAAGGCCAGTCCTTCCGTAGGTGTTTGGTGCTTCCTCTCTATCCATAACACAACGCAAACAAATTGCAATGAAGGTCAGGGTATTTACCTAAATAATTTTTTAAGTGAAAAGAGAATTTTAACTCAAAAACATTGTCAGATGATAAATTCTTTTTCAGATATATTTCTTAATTCCCCATGTCAGTCTACATGCATTAAAAAAAGGGATTCACAGAACAAAAGAGCTCAAATTTTAAAATTTCTTTTAAAAATGAAATCTATGCCCAGAGAGTAAGAATGAATAAACTGATAACAATTCAAAAAACCAAGAGGAGTTTTAACAAATTTGCAAGAAGACAACAAACAACCCCATTGAAAAGTGGGCAAAGAACATGAACAGACACTTCTCGAAAGAAGATATACATGCAGCCAAGAAACATGAAAAAAGCTCAAAATGACTGATTATTAGAGAAATGCAAATCAAAATCACAGTGAGATGCCATCTCATGACCAGTCAGGACGGCAATTATTAAAAAGTCAAGAAACAACAGATGCTGCCAAGGCTGTAGAGAAATAGGAATGCTTTTACACTGTTGGTGCAACTGTAAATTAGTTCAGCCATTGTGGAAGGCAGTATGGCGATTCCTCAAAGACCTAGAACTAAAAACACCATTTGGCCCAGCAATCCCATTACTGGGGATATACCCAAAGGAATAGAAATAATTATATTATAAAGATACGTGCACACGTATGTTCATTGCAGCACTATTTACAGACAAGGAATCAACTCAAACGCCCATCAATGATAGACTGGATAAAGAAAATGTGGTGCACATACGCCGTGGAATTCTATGCAGTCATACAATGGAACAAGATCATGTCCTGTGCAGTGACATGGATGGAACTTGAAGCCATTATCCTCAGCAAACTAACACAGGAACAGAAAACCAAACACCACATGTTCTTATAAGTAGGAGCTGAATGATGAGAACACATAGATAGAGGGAGGGGAACAACACACACTGGGGTCTGCTGTGAGATTGAGGGGAGAAGGAGAGCATCAGGGAAAATAGCTAATGCATGCTGGGCTTAATACCTAGATGACGGGTTAATAGGTGCAGCAAACCACCATGGCACACATTTACCTATGTAACAAACCTGCACATACTGCACATGTACCCCAGAACTTAAAATTTTAAAAGAGAAGAAGAAAAAAACCAAGAGGAGTTTTAAAAAGAATTACCTCTGTTTAATCTTACTGCAATTTAACAGGCCCCTCTATTCTTTTTTTTTTTTTTTTTTTTTTTTTTTTTTTTTTTTGAGACGGAGTCTCGCTCTGTAGCCCAGGCTGGAGTGCAGTGGCCGGATCTCAGCTCACTGCAAGCTCCGCCTCCCGGGTTCACGCCATTCTCCGGCCTCAGCCTCCCGAGTAGCTGGGACTACAGGCGCTGCCACCTCGCCCGGCTATTTTTTGTATTTCTTAGTAGAGATGGGGTTTCACCGTGTTAGCCAGGATGGTCTCGATCTCCTGACCTCGTGATCCGCCCATCTCGGCCTCCCAAAGTGCTGGGATTACAGGCTTGAGCCACCGCGCCCGGCCGGCCCCTCTATTCTTAATCAATCTTAATATCTCTTGACTATTATTATTTGTTGCCTATCTATAAAGAAAAAAAATATGTGACCTGGAAATAAAAAGCTTTTTATCAGAACAAGTAGAATAGCAAACATTGTATAAACTGCATTGACTATGATCAAAATAAATAAACAAACAAAAGTTGCTGATGACAAAATCAGAATGGAAGTGGCATTTTTGAGATATTGCTTCTTTCATTCTGACATTGGACCATGGGATGAACACTGTGAGTTAGCCTTATTCAATTCTGCACTTCCCTGGCCAAGTGGGACCCATTTAGTGGCCACTGCCTCAATCATACCACTGTGGAACTCTGCAGCCGACACCCCAGCTCCAGCTGAACCCTTTATTCTGTTTTTCCACAAGTTGTCTGTCTAGCCTCGGCCTCCACCAGTAACTAAGAGATGACTTTAGCCAGTATGCATTCAAGGTGCATTAGTGCCTGCCCAGCTCAGCACTGCACTACTCTCCCACTAACCCTGGGGGTGAAAATGGTGCATCTGCAGAGAAATGGGATGATCTAGGCAGCTCTGCTCCCTAGTCTGTCTGGAACCAGGGCACACAGTATGGCTTCCCTATGTGCCCTATGTGTATCCTGGGGAACTGTGTTTATGAAAAAGATGCCTCTAAAAACATCGGGTTTCATGGTCAAATGACTTTGGAAAAGGCTGTAGTCTGAGTCGTCTTCTGGGAGTTTCACAATGCATATCGGCATATTAAAGGAAATGAAAGGGCCTGCAGTAAAGAATCCTATGATACTTTGTTGAACTCAGCAATTTCCAAATTTATTTTATTATGAACTGTCTTCCCAGTAACACCTTTGAATATTGAAACTTAGTTTGGGAAATGCTGGAGACTACAATTAACAGCTGTGTGGCTTTGAATCCGACTACAAGACAATTTTTGCTTTCCCTGTCCAAAAATCATTGCTCAACAAAGGGTTAGTGGAAGAGTTAAACTACAAATGGAAGGTTTAGATTTTCTCACAACTAAACTATAAAATAATCTGGAAATTTTACCTTAACATAGGAAAACATATATTTTTGCAACCAAGATCGAGAAAAGCATATTTTAAGTCACAATTACAATAGTCCACAGCAGTATGTTCTTTATAAAACATGTGCTATCCTAGACCCACAACCCAATGTTGTATGTCTTTATACATGTAAGATGAAGCAGAGAACAAAGTGATTACCCAAGTATTTCAAATCAATTTCTCTTTCTACAGTGATGCCTGTTCATTTTCAGATAATTCAAGTTTACTGGATTTGAATGTGGAACTGGAGAACTAATTCTCATAAGGGTGTAAGTGACCTGAAAAGTTATCATAATTCTACACTATTTAAATATACTTCAACTGTTGAAATATACCTTATTAAATAAATTAAGACTTTAGGAAGATATGGTCAGCCATCTTTGATACCACTAAGAAAATATCTAGAATATTACATAATATACTGAAAATTTCTCCAATATCTGAGAATTAATGTTTCCACATTTCTAAGCATCCAATTTATTATGAAAGAAGATTTGAACACTAAGTACTATGGGTATATGCATCAAAGTCTCCTAAAAATCAGTTTGCCCAGACATCAAATATCTAAAATAAAATTCATACATTTCCTTTTTAACTTCACACATCTCCAGTAATTCAAATAAAATCTGTTCACATTTCTGAAGGGGAAATCCTGCTACCATGAAACAGATCTATATTTCAGGTTATCAATTTTTTTAACACTTTAAGACCCATGCCAACCCATAAAAAGATCTATTTAGATTTAAATTTGAATGTCATTGCCTATTTCATTTCTTTAAACTGAGAATCATGTAAATATAAATATGCAAAATTCTCTCCCTTCCCAAAACACAGTTGGGAAATGTGTCACATGGTAATACAATCTGAATCAAAGAGAACACTTTCCAGGATTTCCTCCTTCTAAACTCTGGGGGGAAAGGTAGCTGTTAATGAACTAGTTTAACACTTCGATGTTAGATTGAACTTTCTCTTCACCCATTCCATTTCATGGTCAAAATGATCATGTTTTCAAGCAGCCCTAGCGGCAGTGCCTTACCAGTGTAGATGCTGGCATTGGAGGCTGGGATACCAAACTGTGACTCGATGAACTTGGGAATGAAGGTAATGAAAGCAGTTACAATGGCACTCTCAGCTGTGTATGACAAACTCACAAAAAGGAATGTCATGTTGCTTAAGATCCTGACAGCTGCTCTTGGTAGGTCTACAAAATGACAAAAATGACAAATGAATGTTATAAACAATGGATGGAAAACAAAATAAAACTGAATTGTTTTTGAAATGAACTGGAAATAGCCATTCAGCAACATTTGCCACCAAAGAATAAAAAAATAGAAAGATCCGATGATGATTAGAAACCATTCTCTCTAAATAGATTTTGTTTTGTTTTGTGTTTTACTTTCAACCAGGATATGGAAATTAAGTAAAGTACCTAAAAGCATACCCATACAACTGATAGTTCCTATTTCAAAAACTGTTAGAATTATTTGCATTTCTTCATTGATTAAAACAATGTTATTTATTGTTAAGGCCTCAAAGTCCACTAGACGTGTAAAGTGCCTGCAATGCAGCCTTCAATTACAATTTCCACTTTTCCCAACTAACATTATGATGTAGCTATTCCGCTTCTTTGGGCATCTACATGATGTTGTACTTCTGATTGTCAAGCCTCATTATGAGACAGGAAATAGTCCCAGTTTAAAAAGCTAAAAGAATGAGGCCATGGGGTCAGACACTCTGAGGTACTGGAATTGGGGAACAAAGATCTCCAAAGGGAAAGGAGAGCCAAAAGGTGGGGGCTTAGCATCTGCTGAGCTGCCTCCAAGAAAGGAAAGCCTCACCCTTGAGTCTAGGCATTTATTTCACAGAACCTGCCATCTATATTTTTCAAGATATATGTGCAAGTATTTTCACTGGAGCATAGTTTATAATACCAAAAATGTAGGAGGGGGGAATCTACATTTCCACCAATGGGAAATGTTTAAATAAAAGATGGCACAGCCATATAATGGAAAACCAGACAGTGGTTAAAAATGAAATAGAGCTGTATGTACTGGCATGAAAGAACTCCAAGAAATATTTGTATTAATTTGTAAAGCAAGCTGCAAAAATAGATGTACATATATGTGTGTAATTCTATTTAATTAAAAATCAAACAAATCAAAACAATGTATTTTATATGATCAAATACATACTTTTCAATCATACTCATCCTACAGCCTCTTGTAAACACTGTAAATTAAAATGTCATATCCAAAATTTAGAACTTAGAAAGTTAAGATTACTTATCAACAGTTAAAGATTCAAATTAAGTTTAGCAGTATATTAAAAGCCAATGTGTTGATTCTAAAACATCTGGGAAAAATATATAACACCAGATTATTAAGGGTTTATGTTCTCTGAATGGGACTAAGATTGGGAAATAGGAAAAAAAGGAGATTATTGTGTATATACTTTTGTATTTTTACATGGCTAGAATGTGAATTAATGTACATTTATGTAATCTTTACGTATCTTCATAGAAAAGGTAAGGTGCATTATTTTTGGCAATACAGTCACCTCAGAACAGTTATCTCTTTCAACATAATGAGTCATTTCATTAAAATTAGCCAAGAACTTTTATTAAAGCTATAATTCATAGCTTCCTATTCACCAGAATTTGAAACGTAGAAAGTTAAGACTGCTCACTATCATCATTTTAAAATTTAGACTAAATTTAATGTACTATATTTTAATTTAATTTTTAAAGTTTAAATTAACAATTAAAAAAAATTAAGATGCATGCTTCATTTTTTCACATGGATAAACACACCAGAGAAAAAACATAATCAAAGTGCTTCATAAAGTCATCCTACAGCCTCTTGTAAACACTGTATATTAAAACGTCATATCCAAAATTTAGAACTTAGAAAGTTAAGATTACCTATCAACATTTAAGATTCAAATTAACTTTAGCAGTATATTAAAAGCCAATGTGTTGACTCTAAAAATCTGGGAAAAATATAAAATAAATTTTTTACATAAGAAACTAACACACTATCACATGACTATTTTAAGAAATACTAGTTATATCGAATGGGTTTTTCTTCTATAGCCATTTGGCACGATAAAATAGCCTTCTCATTTCAAGTGTAACTAAAAACATGCATGATGGTTCTCTCTTTTTTTATTAAAAACGTCTGCTGTTATCTAAGAAGAATTAGCAAAAGTTCAGACCTTCAACGACTCTAAGTTCCTCTCTTCTTTCTTCTACCTTTCTCAATCTCCTTTACTGGGGCTGAGCTTTCAGCCTACAGCCCTCCAGGAGTTGGGGTGGGAGCACAGTATCCACGGTTGTACCTTTAGTTGGTGGGACTCGTTGATTTTTTTACATCAAAGGAGACTTAGCAAGTTATAAATGCATTGAAAATAATGGAAATCAGTTTTCTAACCGCCAAAGAAGAGAGTTACAAATATGGAAAGGTGGATCATTCTACGTCAGATTGGAAGGAGGTACTGGTATGAACTCACGGTTCAGATAGGCAGATAGATAAATAGATTAGATGAAGATAGACACATGGATGATAGACCGTGTGTGTATTTGTATGTGGGTATAAATATAGGTCCTTCTCTGTCTGCTCACAAGGCTTAGAAGTAATGACACCCTGGTAGGAATGCATCCACCTGGCACCCAATTCTTGGTTTCTAAAAACTATCTTCCCAGACCATCCTGGCTAACACGGTGAAACCCTGTCTCTACTAAAAATGCAAAAAATTAGCTGGGCGTGGTGGCGGGCGCCTGTAGTCGCAGCTACTTGGGAGGCTGAGGCAGGAGAATGGTGTGAACCTGGGAGGCGGAGCTTGCAGTGAGTCGAGATCGCGCCACTGCACTCCAGCCTGGGCGACTGAGCGAGACTCCTTCTCAAAAAAAAAAAAAAAAAAAAAAAAAGCCATCTTCTACTAACAGGAACCAGAGCTCCCTGGAAAAATGTCTAACTTTACAACTGGAGCAGAGATAATACAAGATAAGCCTAGAAAATCTTGTTGAACAAGAAAGCAAAAATGTGCTCATGGAATGATGAGGACATGTCAGAAGGACACAGAAGACAGCTTGGAGGATTCTCAATGGCCCAACCCAATCTGGGACAATTTGACCTCTGTAGATGCTAAACCAGTAAGCAAAAGTCTAATAGGAATGAAATATATTCGGTGTTTATTATTCACAGATTCCATATTTGCAAAGACACCTATTTGCTAAAATTTATTTGTAACCCCAAAAATTAACACTTGCAGCACTTTCACAATCACGTGCAGACCAGAGAAAAATTTGAGTCATCCAAGGCACACATTCCCAGCTGAGGTGGAACAAGGTGACACTCTGCTTTCTTGTTTCTGCTGTCATATTGTAAACTCATGTCCTTTCCATAATACATTGTCTCACATGTTTTGCATTTTTGTACTGTTTGTTGGTGATCTCATTGCTTAAAATCCCCTGTGCCACAGTGCTGTCTAGGGTTCCTAAAGTGCAAAAGACCATGATGTGCCTTACGGAGAAAATACTTACGTTAGATAAGCTTCTTTCAGGCATGAGTTACAGTGCAATTGACAATAAGTTCAGTGATAATGAATCAACCCTATATATTAAATAAGGAGTCTTTAGACAGAAAGATACATGAAGCAAGGTCATGTATCGACTGATTGGTTGAGGATTATGTTGTAATAGGAACCCAACCCTGTACCTCCCATAAGAGCGAAGTTCAGTCCAGGCTAATCCAGTGTTCACGGTGGCTTTATAGAACATAGCTGCCACAAATAATGGGTGTCAACTGGATTTACATAGCCTCAAAATATTTCCCCACAAAGTACTTTTTAATTACTCATCGATTAATAATTACATTATACTTATTAACTTTAGAATGAAGGAACCTGGTAAGTACTATCTTGTCCCAGTGATAAAAGTTAGCCTAACTGGTGATAGGGCAAACTAACACCATGTGTCTCTGCTCCTATGTACTGAGCATAGCATCATTCCAGTGGTGTAACACGCATAAATCAGGAAATATCACCAAATCCAAATTGAAGGATATTCAAAGTTAATGGATATACAAAGTGACTTGCTTGTACCTTTTTTAAAAGGTCAAGGTCATGAGAAACAAAAAAGGTTGAGTGACTGATTCAGGTTGAAGGAGACTAAAGGGCACAAAAACTAAACGCATGTGATCCTGGATTGAATCTTGGACATGATGGACATTATTGGGATAATCAGCAAAATCTGACTGGGGCCTGTGGTTTGGATGGTAGCACCAGGTCCATGTGGATTTCCTGATTCTTATGGCTGCCTGTGGTTACATAGGAGAGTGTTCTTGTACTTGGGAAACACACACTGAAGTATTAGGGACAGTAGAGTACCATACCCTCAATTTTTCAGAAATGTTAACAATCGGAGAATCAGGATGTAGGTACACTGGTGCCCTGTGCTATTTCTATAGCTTTCATGAAAATTCAAAATTATTTCAAAAACATAAAATTTAGAAGACCAAGATAGCAAAAAAGTTGTTAAACCTTCCTAAATTTGCAAACAAATACTCAATTTTTATGCAACAGAATGTATTTTAGATCAGTTTCTTGGTGTCATTTATAACTGTGTCATTGTAAAACCAAAGATGCAGTAAAAAGCATGATGAAGGAGAGATGATGAAATAATGATAGTGATTATCATTTTTTGATCATTTAATGCTAGGAAATCTTATAAATTCAAGCTGGCACTAAAACCAGGAAATACCTTAAGCGGTAGTAAAGTAGGAGTAAAATTCAACACAAAGCACCAAAATTCAAGAGGTTATAATTTTAGGTGGTCTATACTCTGAAATCACTTTGAAAAGAAGTGTTAATAGCATTGGCAGATCATTTGCTCCTTCAGGTGCACAGTGACGACAGTGTAGGCAGCCCCATCATCCCGTGCATGCGGACCTGGTGTTAAATTGCACTCCAATCACAACAGAGCTGTGCTGCAATAAATCTGGTGCACCCAGTGGCCTCCAAAGCCTTTGGTCAAAATTCAGAAAATCTGAGATGGGTGGTGTGGATTCTTTTTTTTTTTTTTTTTTTTTTTTTTTGAGTTGGAGTCTCGCTCTGTTGCCCAGGCTGGAGTGCAGTGGCATGATCTCAGCTGACTGCAACCTCTGCCCCTAGGGTTCAAGTGATTCTCCTGCCTCAGCCTCCCGAGTAGCTGGGATTACAGGCAAGTGCCTCCACGGCTAATGTTTTGTATTTTTAGTAGAGACGGAGTTTCACCATGTTAGGATGGTGTTGATCTCCTGACCTCATGATCTGCCCTCCTCGGCCTCCCAAAGTGCTGGGATTACAGGTGTGAGCCACCGTGCCTGGCTGTGACTGGATTCTTATGGAAGCTGATAAGGGATGGTGTTTAGGAGCGACTGGATCAGTATCAGTGAGGGCAGAGGCCGTAATTTATTCTCCAAACCCCATTGATCACAGCATGATATAAGGCAGAAGGTATTGATATGTTTCTAATTTTTTGACCATTAGCCAAACGTGTTCCAGCATGTGTGAATATTTTATGCTCATTCATAAAATAAGTCACAATTTAAAGTTTGTATTAGATGAAGGTCTTCATTTTTTTGTTTGTTTGTTTGTTTGTTTGTTTTAGATAGGGTCTCCCTCTTTTGCCCAGGCCAGGATGCAATGAAGTGATCATAGCTCACTGCAGCCTCAAACTCAGGGCTCAAGCAATCCTCCCGCATCAGCCTCCCGAGTAACTGGTACTATAAAAGGCCTTTATTTGGATGAGCAAAGCTTAAATGAGCACCAACTTCAGCGAACCTTAAAGGTGCAGTCATCTTTTCAAGCGGGCAGGGAGACGAAATTCCTGGGAGTTTATTTAGTTTGATGAGAAATATATCCCAGGCTGGAGAGGGCTCTGCAAGTCCCTGTCACACTGAAAGACCCCTCTTCTGTGGCTCCTTATACAGAAGCTGCAAGGTTTTTACCATAGGACCTGATAGCCCCAAATGAGTTGATTGGACCAGGGAAGGAGGCTGGACTCAGAGGTGCTACCTACAGGCAACCCAACAGCCACCAGAGGCCTAAGGCACACTCTGTGAGCAAAGACTGGCCAAAAATCCCTTGACTTTGTTTTCCTTAGAGTGTTTGCATTAGAGACTATAAAGGGATAAGTAGGCAGGGAATATGAAGATTGAGTGAGAGACAAAAGTAAGGAAAACTGACCCTGGAGCCACAGTGGAGTCTGCAGAGTGACTGTGAGGCTCAATGGCAATGGGCATATCCCTGTCTGCCAGGGGCCCAGCCGCTGGGGCTTCTGCTCTCCCCTGGAGTCTTGCACCAGGACCCCGGTATCTCAGGTGGCTTGAACTGGCTTCTGCTTTTTACAACCTGAAAGGATCTGTACCATGTCTTTTTGCTGTTGTGTTAGATTACTGAAACATTGTTTTAATGACATATTTGAAAAACGTATGCCAACAAAGGGATTGACCAAGCAAAACAGGAAGACCCAGTTACCATGAACACCACTGAGTATGCCAGGCCTGTGAGAGCGGGCTGCTGCCTGCCCTTCCACTCTGTAGTCCTATGACTGCCCTGCCCCAAGTTTCATCCATGGCATAGTCTTCTTCATTTCTGTACTATTTGTGGATTTCCCACCGGTCTCCTTGGCAAATGTCAAACTCATCCATCAAGTTTCAGGATTGGCGTCTGCCCCTACTGGAAGCATTTACAGCTTCTCTAGACAGTCTAGGGGGCTCCCTCTCTGTGCTCTCATGTACTTGGTCCATAGCTCTAGTCATCAATTCTTAGGTTCTGCACGTGTTTGCCTGTCTGTTCCTTTCAGGAGACTATAAAAGCTCTGACTGCAGGACCTTGGGGTATCTGTACATCTTCGGCTCCCAGCATTCATCTGGCCTATAGGAGGCACTCAAAAAATATACTTGGAATGTATTTATTAATATTCTTTATTATATCATTCCAATAATTTGTACTAAAACAATAGCCATATACTTGTGAGAAAATGAAGTCCATTCCAAAGAGGCATAATTTCCTCCTGGGGAGCGGGTTAAGAGTTAAGAAAACGTAAGATGAAAGGTGGTTCACAGTGGTGAACTCACTGAAAATAAAAAATTATGCTCCTTTTTAAAGTATGGTTCTTTAATGCTAACAAATCCTTAGTGGTGTCAGATAAGATTATAAACTAAAATGTCCATTAAAGAAAACTTAAAATACTAACAGGAGAAACAGAAAATACACAACATTGTCCTTTATCCAGCATATCTGAGAAAGAGGTATGCTTAATTTTTCAGATATCTGAGTGACTGCCTCTTTAAGCAACAAAGCTTTAAATATTTTTGCTGTATTAACTAGTAATACTAGAGAATGCATCGCATAATCAGACATTTTCTTCAAGATTCAAAGTCATAATTATAAATACTAATTTCTATATGCTAATTAGTTTCACCATATTTTTAAACCTTCATTAATTTTCTGAATTTTTTTCTGGTTGCAAGAAAATTCCATACCCAGGATGTATTCCTTGTGTGTTTGTTTTTACCCACTGACATTGTGCATCCACACCAACTTTTCTTTTATGTTCTTCTAAAGAGCCCTTCTAAAAGTAAAATTAGATATTAATTTTGTTCCTTTTACATCGTTTTTTAAAATTTAAACTAGGGGTGGGATAAGGACTAGTGCTTGTTTTATTATTATACAAGATAGATAAGTTAGTATTACTATGAAACAGTTGACTAAATTTTATTACCTCCAAATGTACATTTCTAGCCAGGTATAAATTATGAGTATTAAATACCAAACAAACATACTGGCCCGTCTTAATGCTTTTCATAATTTTTGACATGGATGTATCTAGACATACTAGCATTTATCTAAAATTTAGTAGCCTAGGTAGTTTATTTTCCTTATGTTTAAATTCAACTAAAATACATACCCTTTTAAAAAATAATTTATTGTGGCAAAATTCACAGAATATAAAATTAACTATTTTAAAGTGAAAATGCTAGTGGAATTTAGTACAGTCACAATGATGTGCAACCACCACATCTATCTAGTTTCAAAACATAAATACTTTCTTACTATTAAAAAAGTTAAGCATTTTATTTTCAGAAATGGGATTGGACTTCACTTTTATTTTATTCTCTAAATTTTCTGTCATGAACATGTATTACTTTTAGGATCTTGTTTTAAAAGGTGCAATTTTAAAAGGATGCAGAACTCAGGCAGCCAACATGGATTCCTTCCTCCTCTTCCTTCCACCTCCTTAGAATGTGCATACCTCCATTTTAGGACTTAACATATTAATATTGTGTCTACTTTCCTTTCTGCCTCCCTTTGAGGGCAAGGTCTGTAACTTTTCATGTATGAGTCCTGAGTTCTTAGTCCTGTAGTAATTGTCCAATAAACATATTTGTGAGAAAGAAAAACAAAAAAGATAAATTTCCTTAGGATAGATATTGCCAGCCATTTATCTCAATAATTAAATTATTGGGTTCCATTTGGAAACCTACCTAGTCCTTTCCTAAAAGTCTTAAATAACACCCATTTCTTATATAAAAGTACATTTTGAGAGAAGAGTGATCAAACAGGCAGATAAAGGCAGCTTAAAGGGACTAATGTCAAACAAGGCATAAAATTCACATTGGGCACAGAGACCAAGAATGAAGATGACAGCAACCAGAGTGGAAGGTCATTGTTATATAAAAGATGGGGATTTTTATTGATAAATTTTAAAATAATGTGATACTGCCAAAATACAGGGTGCTTTGCAAAGAACATGAGCAGTACCAAGGCCTTTGCCTTGAGGGCATAGGAAAGGCCTCCTCAGCGGGGAGGAGGAAAAGTGGTGTAATAAAGAAAGAGGGAACACCACATGATAATTATGGCTGAAGGAGGCCAGTGAGCTGATGCTCCAGCTAGAACACATAAGCTTCTCTGTTAATCATGTTTGTAAATTTATATATTTTATAATGCTTTGACTTCTTAAAAAGCTTGCTGGCCAGGGACAGATTGCCCTCCCAGGACTACAGCCATTTCTTAGAGATAGCACTGGGCTCAGCCACCACTGGGAGCATACCTTTCATAAACAAACCAACCAATCCCAAGGTGGTGGCCCCAACCACCTCCTTATCTAACTCACACACACTTCACCTGTCCTAAATCGCCCAGGGTCAGGTACCAGACAACTGGAGGCCATCCTTATAGCCCAGAGCCTATGGATATTATTCAAACTAGCCAATCCTAAGCTCTTTCCCAAGGAAACCCCAATAAAGGCTGTGGCCCAGACTCTGGCCTCACTCCGATTCTGCCTCCTGACCAACCTGATGCTCCCCCTGTGGTCCTGCATGGCAGGGCCTGCCCCCTTCTCTTAGGAAGTGTAAGTAATTTATTCTATCAGTGGTATTAACCTCGTCATGTCATCACTCAGACATCTCTATACATTAAAATCCTATGGGTGCAAATGATTGAATAGCCTTTAACATCTCTTGAAACTCCCTTCTTTTATAAATACTTAAAGTGCAGTTGCCTCTCCATATCCATGGATTCTGCATCTGTGGATTCAACCAACCATGGATTGAAATACTCAGAAAAAAAAATGAATGGGTGCATCTGTACTGAACAGATACAGACTTTTTTCTTGTCCTTATTCTCTAATCAATACCATGTAACAACTATTTACATAGCATTAATATTGCATTAGGTATCATAAGTAACAAGAGATGATTTAATGTATACCAGAGGATGTGCATAGCTTATTTGCAAATACTGCATCATTTTTATATCAGAGACTTAAGCATCATGGTTATTGGTATCCACCGAGGAGTTCTGGAACCAGTCCCCCATGGATACCAAGGGATGACTGTATTTAAATGTTCTTTTATCTGTAATCTTGTAGTTCCTATCATTTGTATTCTTTAAAGCCTTCTGGTGGATCAAAAAGTTGGTGAAAACATATGATCATCCTGCAGTGAAAACCTTAGTAACTTTTATGGCCTGTGAATTTCACATGATCCTGTATGTGCTTGAGCATTTGGCAGATACAACTTTTCCATGCCTGTTATCCAGAAGAATGAAACTATTTTTAGTCAGGGTTTTCTGTAAAAGCAAAACCAAGACTGCTTATCATATGCAACATGGCCAACACAGGACGTACATGCCCTCATTTCCTGCTCATTTTCTTTGAAAGAAATTACCCCACGGGTTTCCCAATCTAAGGCCCCATGAGGATACTCTACGTCCTCCCACTCCTGCAAAAAATACCGACAAATAGCATTAGCTGCTTGCCTGGAAAAGACAGGAACTAGATGACACTAGCATACCACAGTCACCTTGCAGCTTAGCACATCGAGCTCAAGACACTTACCTACGACAAGGGGGTAGAAACGATGGCTGCCAGGGCCTAAAAGACATCATTAGTGGCTCCTGGCTGCAGTACTACTTTGCTTGTTTAAATCAGCACTTGTGAGTATTTTCACATACCTTTCTAAGGAGATGCTACTCTGATGAGTCATCCCACAGTTATTTTGCTGAGTATAAAGAAAGAGCTTTCTTTTTTAGGGATTCTCTGCCTGGACTGTTACCATTTACCTTTCACCTCCTAAGGTGCAAGTTCAAATCTAAAGATGTGGCTTACCACCAGAAATGACACATACAATAAAATAAAAGTTAGACAGAAAAGAAACAAAGAATTCGATACACAGAAAACGTAAATAGAGCAGAGCATCCAAACTAGGGGAAAGAATTAAATGTGGCCGTAAGACTTTTTCTGGGTTTCAGATTTGACTGAATTTCCTGGCTATCAAAGCAAAAAGCTGTATAATCATCATTATCAGAAACACAGAAACATTCTACTTTCTCCCTGGAAAACAAAGTTTTTCCTAACTATGATCTAGAGCTGTGATTTTCACAGTGCGGTTCCTGGACCAACAGCTTCAGTATCATCTGGGAAATTGTTAAAAAAAAACAAAGCTAATTCTCAGGCCCCACTCCAGACTTACTGAATCAGAGACTGTGGACTGGGGCCTAGAGACCTGGGTTTAAGGGAGTCTTTGTGGTGATGCTGATGTAGGCTAGTTTCGAGAACCATTGATCTTTGGAAAGGGGTTTTATATAAAGGGCACTGAGCAACCATCCTATGGCAAATATGGGGAATTCAAGCAGCAACTTTCAATAAAGCTGCAAATACAAAATAAAGGGCAATTTAGCAAAGGAAGTATGTATGCAGGAAGACTAAGAGCACAGGGCCCAGGCATGTAGCTTTCAGTGATTCCTCTTTGCTGGGTCAAAAATTGACCTGAGCACATTCATACTATACTTGTTCCAAAACACCTAGCAAAGGACCATATACAATGGTTCTGGGTGTTCTTAGGCAGCTCAAGTTCAGAATTTATTCCTTCTGCTTCTCTCAACTAGCTCCTCTCCCCATTACCTGAGGTTCAAACCCTATAACCACTTCTGGTACCTCTCTCTCCATTATTCCCGTATCAGTTGTCACATCCTAAAGAAATGACCTCTTTCGCCAGGTGCAATGGCTCATGTCTATAATCCCAACATTTTGGGAGGCCGAGGCGGTGGATCACCTGAGGTCAGGAGTTCGAGACCAGCCTGGCCAACATGGTGAAACCCCATCTCTACTAAAAATACAAAAAGTAGCCAGGCGTGGTAGCAGGTGCCTGTAATCCCAACTACTCGGGAGGCTGAGGCAGGAGAATCGCTTGAGCCTGGGAGGCGGCATATGCGGTAAGCAGAGATCACGCCGCTGCACTCCAGAGTAAGACAAAGCAAGACGGTCTCAAAAAAAAAAAAAAGAAAGAAAAAGAAATGACCTCCTTCTTCCCTCCTCTCATTCAATAATTCATTCACCAAATATTTACTATGTACTTACTAGGTGGTGTAAACTCAGCAGAAATGTAATGGGAAAAAAAAAAAAAATACCTGTCTTCATGGAGCTTACTTTCTCATTGGGGAGGCAATAAATAAGTAAGTACAATCCATGGTAGGTGAGTGATGGGTGCTATGGAGAAAACTAAAGGCAGAATGGAGGTAAGAAGCCTTGGAGGGAAGGTCAGCGATTTTTAACAGGGTGGCTAAGGAACGCCTCACTGGAAAGCGGCCATGTGAGCAGCTCACTGAGGAAAGTGAGAGAACATTCCCAGCACACGTGTGGCAAGTGTAAAAGTCCTGGAGTGAGACTGTGTCTGGCATGTTTGAGGACCAACAATGAGGCCAGTGCAGCTGAAACAGAACACACAATAAACAAATGGGACTGAAAGGAGATAGAGTCAAAGAGGTAACCAGGCGTTAAATCATAGGTCACAAAGAAGTGGACTTTTCTGTGAATGAGCTGGGAGACCACAGAGCTTTGAGCAAAGGAGTGGCATTTTAACATTTCTAGCTGCTGAGTGGGAGACAGGTAGAAAGGCAGCAAGGGTCAAAGCAGCAGGGCCAGTTTAGCAGGCTGCTGTGCTCTCCTTCTCTACTAGTGGAAACCTCCCCACCGGGCTCTGTCTGCAGCTGTCTACTTGTGCCCCTTCCTGACAATCTGCTCCTCCTCCTCCCTAATCTACCTCTTCGAGTGCTACCAAACACCGGCTCAGACCTCCCCATTCCCCATTAGAAAAGAAATCGGAGAACTCACGCTGGAACTCACGCTATCCACCATATGCCCTGCTTGACCTTCCCAACCTCATCTCCCAGGCCTCTGCCACATATATCCAACACACCAACCACAAAACGCTTGTTCAGCGCTTTCAAATACATCTACACAGTCCCAGCTCTCTCTGCCTGAACATTCCTGACACTAGAACTCACCCTTTCCACCATATGCCCTGCTTGACCTTCTCAACCTCATCTCCCAGGCCTCTGCCACATGTATCCAATGCACCAACTACAAAATGCTTGTTCAGCACTTTCAAATATATCTACACAGTCCCAGTTTCTGGCCTTTGCTCTCTCTGCCTGAATATTCCTGACACCCGCCTCCACCTACAGAAATCCTCCCAGTCTTTCAAGGTTCATCCCAAATCCCACCTCCTCCATATAACTTTTCCTGATCCCCCAAGTAGACGTTCCTTCTGCAGCCTTGAACCTCCATACCATTGCACCTGTTCTCTTTTTATGGTCTTTAATACATTTCCATCTGTATTTGTCCTGGTTCCCTCAGTGGACTCTAAGCTCTTGGAGGGTAAACCATGACTCACTCAACTTTATAACAAAAGCATGGAGTACAACACCTTCTATAGAGTGAACACTCAGTGAATTCAATGATACCAGCATTATCCTTCCATGAGCAAAATTCCCTTTCAGTGGCCTCTTTAAATCAGTTTATCACCTCAGGGCAACTATTTTATTTAGTTAGGATTTTAAATATATTGCACTCTAAAAGACAAAACTCTAGCAGAGAAAAAATCTGTTAAATTTTATGCTTAATTAATAATACTAAGCAATTAAGCTTCAAAGATTAAAAAGTGGACATAGAAAGTAAAATCCTTCTTATGATTAACTGCCACCAAAAGTTTTTTAGATAGAAAGCTGCCCAGTTAAATTTGGAATGCTTTAAAATGCTGGACCTCAAACCTCAGGAAAATGGATTCACTTAAATATTTTAAGTGTTTATTTTTATTGGTAAGATTTTTGATGGAATCAATGCTAATCTCTTTGTGGAATGTAATGCAGATACACTGAGAATTCTACTTTCCCCTTTGTGGTGTCTTAAATCAGCATTATTCCTGCATAATTTATAATAAGAGTATGAAAACACTGAGTCAGATTTTCTCAATGTCTGTCATTAAAATGTGGAGGTGGACTTATATTTTCTTCTAACATTCTCTGCAATAGAACTTCCCAAAAGGGCACCATTCTGTATGGCTGAAGCTCAAATAAGTTTCTTTTCTTTTCTTTTTTCTTTTTTTTTTTTTTTTTTTTTTTTTTGAGATGCAGTCTCACCTCTGTTGCACAGGCTGGAGTGCAGTGGCACAATCTTGGCTCACTGCAACCTCCACTTCCCGGGTTCAAGCAAATCTCCTGTTTCAGCCTCCCAAGTAGCTGGGATTACAGGTGCTCACCACAACACCCATCTAATTTTTGTATTTTTAGTAGAGACTGGGTTTTGCCATGTTGGCCAGGCTGGTCTCGAACTCCCAACCTCAGTTGATCCACCTCAGCCTCCCAAAGTGCTGGGATTACAGGCATGAGCCACTGCACCTGGCCAATAATTTTCTGTTTAAGGAATTATAAGTTACCAACTTCTACCTCCTCTTTGAAGGTACTAATATTGGTATCCAAATTTGAAATACAAAATAAAGACCAAAAATCCAAGTGTGGTGGCTCACACTTGTAATCCCAGCACTTTGGGAGGCTGAGGCAGGCAGATCCCTTGAGCCCAGGAGTTCTAGAGCAGCCTGTGAAACATGGTGAAATCCCATCTGTACAAAAAATGCAAAAATTACCTAGGTGTGGTGGCACAGGCTTGTAGTCCCAGCTACTAGGGAGGCTGAGCCAGGAAGGATCACTTGAGCCTGGGAGGTTGAGGGTGCAGCAAGCCAAGTTCATACCACTGCACTCCAGCCTGGGTGACAGAGAGAGACTCTGTCTCAATAAAATAAAAATAGAATAAAAAATTTAAAAATTAAGACCAAAAGAAGCCCTACTCCAGAAAATAGAAGGGAAAACAGGATCTGGGATTCAAACTCAGATTTAACTCAAAATGGACTTTTCTATGAATCATTCTTTAAGGCAAGACCTCAATAATAAATCTCAGCTTTGTTGAAAAAAAAAAAAAAAGATGTCAATAGCAGAACGATTCCTGGGGATTTAATTTGTCCTTTGGAAAATTATATTAAATATTAATCACTTTCTTCAGGTGATATGTATTAGATACACTAAAGGAAATAGATGTATACAAGATAAAAATGAATTAATTTTAAATATTCTAATTGAACATTATTTTAATATCATCATTGTCATTTTTGGCAAAACATTTTCAGTATAATTCAATTAAAACAGTATTTCTTTCTAACAAGATAATGTGTCTCTTGAAGTTCCAGTCTTGATATGATTAGAGAATCCAGTACAAGACTAAAAATAGAAAAAAAAATTAGCCGGGCGCAGTGGCGGGCGCCTGTAGTCCCAGCTACTTGGGAGGCTGAGGCGGGAGAATGGTGTGAACCCGGGAGGCGGAGCTTGCAGTGAGCCGAGATTGCGCCACTGCACTCCAGCCTGGGCGACAGAGCAAGACTCCGTCTCAAAAAAAAAAAAAAAAAAAAAAGTGGAAATAATAAAATGAATCAGTTGTGTGTCCCAGTCAGGAGATTTGGCTGCAGAAGTAGGATTAGTCATGATAATCAAGGCATAGGGTAAAAAAAGGAGGCTTTATCAAAAATACTCATAAGAAAATCAGAATAGAAACAGATTTGATAAACCAACTACCCATCACCGTTCAAAGACTCCTCTTATTCCTGTTTTTAAAAGAAAATATCTTGAACCATCACATTGAGCATAGAGAAGACAAAGAAAAGCAACCCCTGGCAGTACAAGAAGATCTCCCATAAAATAGTGTATAGATTCAATTTCCCAAATCAGTTTTGAATTCTCAATGGCCCTGATCGCTTTTGAAACTGCATGTCTAAGTAGGGGTTCCCCAGGAGCAGGACCTGAGACAAGAGTTCACGTCCAAATAATTTATTTGGGCAACTCAGGGAACGCTGGGTGGAGACCGTGGTGGAAGTGCACTGGAAGGGAGGAGAGCCCACGAAAGACACAGAGACACACCTAAGAATTGCCTCCTCCAAGAGGGGCAGGAGCCGCGGTGCTTATCCAGTCATCCGCTTAAGACTTATCTGGGGCATGGGAGGCCAGGGGTTTCATTCCTTGGTACCTGAAAACCGCCTCAAGCAGGAGCCAAGCAGTTTTCTCAGACCACAAAAAAAAACCTTCAGGCAAATAATTTCAGTCCCGGCAGTTAGTGGACCTCCGCCATGAAAACGGTAGGGTCCAAAAATGTGGACAGGGCATTGATCGCATTGTCTACACTGCATCTTCCAAAAGAACTTCATTCCCAGCAACAGTTGTATCTGCTGTTGGTATTTGATATCAATCTTCTCCCCACTTTTTTATACTGTCCAATAGATGATATATTTCATATTCAAGTCACCTAACCCTAAGCTATAAAACATATAATTTTATCTTATGTATGACTTTATTTCTCCCTTTGAGTCTACTTTATAGTCTCCATAAATGAAAACGCAAAGGCTGGCCAGGCATGGTGACTCACACCTGTAATACCAACACTTTGGGAGGCCGAGGAAGGTGAATCACCTGAGGTCAGGAGTTCGAGACCAGCCTGGCCAACATGGTGGAACACCATCTCTACTAAAAAAAAAAAAAAAATACAAAAAATTAGTTGGGCATGGGCGGGCGCCTGTAATGCCAGCTACTCAAGAGGCTGAGGCAGGAGAATTGCTTGAACCTGGGAGGCAGAGATTGCAGTAAGTGGAGATCGCACCACTGCACTCCAGCCTGGGCGACCCATCTCAAAAAAAAAAGAATCACAAAGACTATTGCTATGTTTTAAATTCTTTGACATCAACCTTGTCTCAATTGAGTTGTGAAAAAAAAAATCACTCTTTTGATAGTAGCCATAATGGTCTATAGCAGGTTCACAAAAATGATGGGCCAGTGCACATGGGAAGAGATCAGGCCATGCCAGCGTCCAGAGAACAATTTATGTTATTAGAGCATAAGAAGTCATGTACAGTTCCAAAAGTGCACAGTGTCACAAAATCATGGGAAGGGAGAGGGCCAAATCTAAAATGTAACTGGAAAGAAACATTTTCAATGAAATAGCACTTCATTTGCTTTCAAAAAATATAGTCTTTAAAAATGGTTCAATCTAACTGTTATTATTCTTAGGCCATAGGGACATGTCTGTAACATATGAGTAACTTTATTCTAGGCTGGAAATGTTCCTCTTTGGCCACACTGTGTATACAGTCAAAATGAGATGATAACGTGCCTAGGTAAATTTTACCTAACACAACCTTGATTGATGAAAGCACTTGATAAATATTGTGCTTCATAATTTATACCAAAAAAAATCAATTCAGAGAATGTTGGAAACAAAATTGAAACTAATGGGAGCGCCACATTATAGGTTTCTAGAATTAAAGGGACTTATTTTCTTTCAACAGATATACGAAACACTGAACAAATATTGTCTGGTCATGATCACTTCAAATTGTTTAGGTTATAGATTGCCTAATCTAGCTTAATATAATCAGCATTTTTAAGATAAATAAAAATGAAAAAAATAAACTATACATCACCAAGACCTTCTGAATACTTTTACACTGGGTTTGGAGGCCCATCCCCTGGCCACCCTTCTCTGAGCCCATATGCAAGCATTTGACACAGCTGCTAAGTGAGATCCCTTTCTAGTGGTAGGTTTTATACTTATGTAGGCATCAAACCACACACCAAAGCCACTATTATTCCCCTGAAACAAACCCTCCATGGCACAATGCACTTGATTTTTAATATTTTAAAAATCAGACATCTCTAATTATAGTAAATAACATATATAGACATCTGTTTCTTTATGATCTAAATCAGTGCTTCTCAAACTGTGTGTGAGGAAAAGCCATTTTTTAAAATTATGATTTCTAGCCTGTCATCTACTAATACTTTTGCGAAATACACAAATGAATAATTTAAAAATTAATTTTAAATAACAAAATATAAGCGTAATTTTTAAATTATTATTAGATGCAACACAAAAAAAATTACTCTGTCAAGTTTCTAAAAGTTTTGCAACACTTACTCTCAATCTTAGTACTTATCTGGCCACAAGCCAACCACAGACAGTGGGTAGACAGCACTGGCCTGGGACCACACTTTGAGTAGCACTGACCAAAGCGCCATGCATGTATTTATTCAAGAGGTATACTTTACCTCTGACATCCTTTCCAAATCCCATAGAAGAAACTTTTTTGTCCACTTGTTCACTGTTGTTTGATTTCTCCTTCAGAACATCGTCATCACTAACAGCATCAACAGAAAACTTTTTCTTTTTCTTTTTCTTGTGTCGAGGTGGAAGCTTTTTTGGAAAAGTAAACATTGGGAATATCACAAGAAACATTGCAATGGCACAAAGGAGGAATCCACTCCACCTAAAAAATTGGAAAATGTGAATAGCATTTATGGCTTTTCTTTTGTGAGTGAGGACAAATTAGCAAAGTAGAAGTTTGTGGTGAAAAAATTCTCGAGAAAACTTTTTGTAATCAACTGTAAAGCAGTGGGAAGTTGAGCAAACTAAGAAAATGAAGGAATTCTCCCTTTCTGTGATGTAAATGAGAAATCTACTCAATAATTATACTAGTGTTATACTGAATATTATAAACAGCAACCTGATTACAATTTCATTCAAGTGTTTTTGAGCACCAATGAGTTAGTTCTGCTAGCATTGCTAACCTTCTATGATGTGTATTTTATGATACATCACTAAATTATAAATTCAATAGAAAAATAATGTAGACTATAGCATGTTATATGGACCAATATAGACATTTCTTTCTCATAAGAAAAGCATTAATATCCCATGTGAAATATGTTTTACATTATTGAGAATATTCAAATATTTTTCTGCAAACACTTAAGAATGTATTGACCCAGCCGGGTGCAGTGACTCACACCTATAATGCCAGCATTTTGGGAGGCTGAGACAGGAGTTTGAGACCAGCCTGGCCAACACGGTGAAACCCTGTCTCTACTAAAAATACAAAAATTAACCGGGTGTGGTGGTGTGCACCTGTAATCCCAGCTACTCGGGGATTACCTGAGAATCACTTGAACTTGGGAGGTGGATGTTGCAGTGAGCAGAGGTCAGGCCACTGCACTCCACACTCCAGCTTGGGTGACAGAGCAAGACTTAAAAAATAAAAGAATGTATTGCTGCCCACTTAGCTGGCCTTCACAATACTTCACCAAGTATGAGGGTTACCGACAAAGACATTTAAACTTAGTCCTTGCCTTCAAGAACCTATAGCCTATTCATAAGCAAGCCAAAAATATAAGAAACAACCTCCAAGCAATGTAAAATGCATATAATTAAATATTAGATTATATGGTACAGATTATGAGTGCTATCAAAATTCAGAGAGGGGAAATGAATGTGTATTGGAAAGCTTCCCAAGAAAAGTAGAACAGGAGCTATTAGACTCAGACTTCTGTCTTTAAATTCACCTGAGGTTGCCACGTTGCAGAGCACTGGGAAGCAAATACAGAGAGTAGAATGAAATTGTAGTATTAGAGCCCTGGACTTCTTGACTGCATGATGCCCCGTGGGTCAATTTCTCAGTCCCCTTTCAACATTTCCTTAGCAATCAGAGGTTCCTGGCCCTCCCTAACAGGGTAGTCACGTTCTAACTACGATTCCTCACCTCCAAACTCTGCCATTCAAGCTTCCAAGTTCATAAATAGTCAACACATTCCCATCAATTGTAAGCAGAATGCAAGCAGCATCATAAGTATTAATACTGAATTCAATCAAGTAAGAATATAGATCCATTGCAAAGTGAAAATTCATTTTTTAAAATAAGTTTCTATTAAGTGCTGTTATCAGCTACTAAAGGTCACAGTTGAGAGAATGATTCCTACA